>NC_083603.1:46258233-46558780 GCF_029168945.1 Cannabis sativa
AAATTCGGTTCGACTTATTGGAAGCTCGGTTATATAGACCCATGGTCCCTATACTAGTTGAGACCATACTGCTTGTAAGACTCAGTTAATTGATTTTAATTAATCAATTATAATTCTAAAGTTAGACTATGTCTACTTTATGCATTTTCACTAAGCAATGGCGAAATTGTAAAGAAAAGAGATTCTAGGTTTATTTATTAATTAAAATACTTTATATGTCTAAATTAATAAATATATTAAATGGCAATATTATTTAATAATTATTTTTTAAGTTATTAAATAATTAGAATTGGCATTTAAATGGTTAAATTGGAAAATTGGCATTTTTGAGAAAATGGGAATGAAAAATAACAAAATGGGAAAGTTGCAAAGTGAGGCCCAAATTCCTTATCTGGGCCGCCCACTATGCATAGGTTTTTACCATTTTGTTTTTTCATTAATTTAATGCCACACAATTCTAACCTAAACCTAGAGGGCATTCTATAAATAGAAAGTAATGGCTTCAAGAAACAACACACAATTGCATCTCATTCTTTTCAGAGAGAATTCCTGAGTGCCACTTTCCTCTCTCTTTTCTTCTCTAAATTTCGAAATCCCTTGACTGAATGAGTAGTGCCCACACACATCAAGTGGTACCTCAATCATAGTATGTAAGACTATGGAAAATCAGCATCAAAGAAGGAGAGAAAGAGATCCAAATTCAGATCTTGATAATGCTCTGCTACAGAAAGAAATCAAGGGCTAGAGATCTGAATGGAAGGTTTTCATTGATAATGCTCTGCACCCAACGTAAGGTTTTCTTAAACTCTTATGTGTTTATTTCATTGATTTAGAATTCATATTAGGATGTTAATGAAACATACTTGGTATTAAATCTAGATCCTGGTAAAATATTTCCAACATACTCCATACATCTGCTCCTAGTATAATTTTCCAATGCCCTAGAAATGACATAACACTTATCCAAGGTGTAAGTAAGCTCTCTCGCTAATTATCATGTCAGTCTAAAATAGTGCATTGACAAATTATGGGACTTAAACTTTGAAACATATAATCATGATTATATTCTAGTATGTTGACAACACTATAGTCATGAATAACTATATGTTCTCGATTTAATAAAATTTATATATTAAACTTATAATCATGAAATAAATCATGTGAATCATGCAACATAAAATAATTTATGATCTTTTATTAATTAGTAAATTTAATTATATTGAAATAGGTTTTATTTAGACTTGAAACTTGAAACTAAAAGTTTTCCAATTGATAAATAGTATGGCAAAGGCCTAAATATCGAGGAAACACGAGAAAATTAGCTAAACGGGGAAACTGCCTAAAAATGGCAGGTACGAGAAAATTAGCTAAACGAGTCGTTTTTCTGGGTCTGCTCTAGTAAAAAGGGTTCCAAGCTAACCCAAGTGACTAAATCGACCATCTGTCGCATTTTTCATTGTCACCGAGCAAAAATCATAAAAATTATAAATTTTGCATCTGTCATGGACGGTAACTATCCTTTCTTGGAATTCTCCATTGATATTCTTTCAAGCATTTTATCGACATAAGTTGCTTAATAAAGTGCTAATGTTCTCCTCTTCCTGTCTCTATAGATTTTATTGTCGAGAACATACCTTGTTTCTCCCAAATCCTTCATTTAGAATTTTATGGCTAACCACTTCTTTATGTATGATAATTATTCTACATTATTTCTGTTAGGTCCTTTTTTTGAAAATTTAGTTGTTAAAATATTTTTTAATTAATATGCATTTTTATTGAGCATTTAAATTATTTTTATTGCATTGATTTTGTGCATTTTATTGCTCTTTTCTATCTTAGGAAAGAATCATTTTTCAACCGGACTTTTCTTTGTTTGGAAACTTCTTGTAAGAGAAGAAATTCTCTTATGGAAAGTTGTCTAATTTTGAGAAACTTGACTTTCCCTTTTTCTAATGGATGATTTCGATTTTGCCTTTATTAGAACAAATCAAATAAACTTTATTTGGCAGGTTTGAAGTCCAAATTCGTGATCTTGGTTCACTTTAGAAAGTTTCCTTTCTAGTACTGATCTGCAACTGTGAAACCCAATTCTGATGCTGCAAATCAGGAATTTTTTTTAAGAAAGTTTTGTACAGCTGGGAAATCATTTTTGTGGCTGTCTCTTGGGTTTCTATGTTCTATAAATAGGACCTAAAGAGCAGCCAAACGATTTCATCTCTTCTAGTCTCATATTTTCATATCTTTCTTTGTGAGAAGAGTGTTTCATTTGTAAAAACCAAGAGTGTTCAACTAGGTTTTGGTTTTCTTATTATGATCTCATACTATTCTTAGAATAGTATGAAGAGAAGCTTTGAACAAGCGTGGGTCTTCGGGAGAAGACTTTTCCAAGTCTCATTTCGGGAGGAAGTGAGCATATATCTTGTTGAAGCCTTACTTTGGGAGGAAGTAAGCACACATCAATAGCTGAAGGGAATTCACTACTTGGTGTGTTTCAGAGATCAAATTAGCAAGGTGAATTACAAAGGGTTGCGGCAAATCACTAGAGGGAGTCTAAATTTGTTTAAGTCAATTGCTTTTGTAATCTTTGATACTTTATTAATTGATTTCATTCTCTGGGTGTGGCCTCGTGGACTAGTAGTGTTTGAAAGAACACTGATACCACGTACAAATCTCTTGTGTCAAGTGATTTAATTTTCTGCAATTATTTTTATATTCTGACAGTTCTGTTTTGTCTCTGCAAAATTGATTTCTGTAGTATCAAAATTACTTTCTGTTGTTGCAGACATATACAGTTTTATATACAGTATATTTTTGTATTAATTATTGACATTTACAAAAACTCGGTTTTTCAATTTTCAATAAGTAGAATTTCATCAACATAAAGCACTAGAAATACTACTACATTACCTTTAATGTATTTGTATACATAGGATTTGTCTTTGTTTTGTTTGAAGCCACACACTTTAATAGTCTTATTAAAAGTGATATTCTAAGATCTAGAGGCATGCTTTAATCCATAAATAGACTTAAGAAACTTGTTTACCTTTCGATCTTCCCCTAGTAACACCTACCCTTCTAGTTGTTCCACATAAATGATTTCGTCAAGATATGCCATTTCGAAAAGCAGTCTTGATGTCCATTTTCCATATCTCATAATCATAAGAGGTAGCTATGGAAAGAAGAATGTGAATGGCTTTGAGCATTTCCACATGAGAAAATGTTTCATCATAGTCGATGTCTTCTTGCTGTGTGTAGCCTTTGGCTACAAGCCTAGCTTTAAAGGTCTCTACCTTCCATTCAACATTTCTTTTCTTTTTAAAAATCCAATTATACCCAATGGGTGTAACAACTTCAAGTGGAGTTTCATGTACTGAGACTTTGTTGGTGTGCAAGGAATTTATTTCTTGATCCATGAAATTGTTCCATTTGTCAGAGTCAGGGTCTTCCATTTCTTCTTTGTATGTCAAAGGATCGTCCTTGTCTGAGTCAGAGATAAGAACATGTGTTTCGTGTTCATAGCGGATAGGTTTTCTTACAACCCTCCCACTACGATGATGTACCGGGGTTTCATTTTCAAGAATAGTGGTGACCAATGTTGGTCATTCAACTAATGGTACTGAGTTGATGGTTAAGAAAACTAATCATTTTTTTATTTGCTTGATAACGACTATGTGGTTTGTGATCTTTCATATAGTCATGTTCAAGAAAAGTAGCATTTGCTGATACAAATACTTTATTGTCTTGATGACTATATAAGTAGGCACCTTGATTTTTCTCTTAATATCCTACAAACATACACACTTTTGTTCTGGGAGCAAGCTTCCCAGTCATGGGTTTAAGAACATGAGCAGGAAAATCCCAAATGTAGAAATATTTGAAACTGAGTTTTTTCCCATTCTATAATTCTATTAGAGTTTTGTTTATGTTTTTTAAGGATACTACATTCAAAAGTAGTTGCCTAAAGTGTGTATTCCCAACAGCTTAGTGGCAGTATCGAGCAACATATCATAAATCCAACCATATCTAAAAAGGTTTGATTTCTTTTCTCTGCAACACCGTTCTGCTGAGGTGTTCCATGTGCTATAAGTTGGGATAAAATCCCTCCTTCTAGAAAATAGTCTTTAAATTTAAAATCTAAATACTCGCCTGTACGGAGAGTCTTTCATGCATATGTTTTGTTGGGATTATTTTATTAGTATTGGGTTTTAGTTTAAGGTGAGACTCATTAGACCTATTTTAATATTTTTTTTCTTATATATTTTTTAATTTTCATATATTATTTGGACCCATCTTCATCGAGAGTCGTGGATTCACCGTGTAATAGAGATAATACTTTATTGATATTAAACAAGGACATATATAATATAATTTTGTTTAGTGAAGAAGAAAACTAAAGATAAAAATAAATTCTCTCATATAAGTGAACAAATTACTAAATTAATAAAATAGTAAAGTAATTTCATTACAATGGCATAAATGTATATAGTACAGTTATTAGTCTATGTCTAATTATTAAGTATGAGCAAACATTTTAGAAAATAATATTTGTCATTAGAACAAAGAGAGAGTGGCTAGCACTCATCTTATTTTTATTTTTCTTTCTAACTCAAATTCAACTATTTTTTCTCTTTCTCTAGACTCAATGAAACAACGTCAACCATATTATAAAATATTAAAAGGTTTCTATTAATTAAATAGCAAAAATAAGTATAAAAATTCAATTTTTCTAATAATACTCATGAATAATAACTATTAAAAGTGAATCCAAATATATAAATTAAAAATATATATAGGAATACAAACATTAAATGTCTAATTTCACATATAGAAATAATTTTCTAGTTGAATAATAGATATAAATAAAAGATACAAGAAACACATGTAAAATATAGGTTAATATTTATTCCATATGGGTGGGCGCCGATATATAATTAGCCCTACTCTTGGGACATAATCATAAAAATTTCAAACAAAAATAAAATGTTGGTGGTAATAATTTATAAAAGCTTTATAGAAATCTTAAAAAGTCCAACATCTATTATATCGATTAATTAAGGTCTACATATATGTGCGCTCATACATATTAACTTTCCAAGAAAATATATAAAGAGAAGAAAAATATATTCTGATATCTTTGACTTCCCATATAGCAAATATAATGATCAACTCACCTCACCACCACAAATACTTGTTTTCTTAATTTTGACAAAACAGTTATAATTAGTGTGTGTTTAGTGGGAATTAACATGTTGATGATGTAATATATTTTATATAAGACTTTCACATAGCCGTACAACGTTCTCACTTAAAAGCCTTGAAATAAGTCATTAATTAAGAGAAAGAAGTTACACAATTTTTTTTTACGTGTCAGCTTGAGGTTGGATCTAATTGTGTTGATGAATGATCAAATGGGGAGAATTTGATTATAAGAGTTATAAGTAGGGAAAAAATGGTGGAGCCAAAGAGTACAACTTTTAAAGGTGTATTACTTAAATTATTAATTAGTGTTTGTATTGGTGTCAAATCATTTTTTTTTTTTTGAGGGGTTATCATATTAGAGACATGAAACTTTAATTAGGGTTATCCCCTTAGCTCAATTTGATTAGACATGGAAGGTTTTAGTTCTCAAGGCACTCTAATTACAACTTTTGACTTGATTGTTAGTGGCTTGGATGCATGGAGGGGACCAAGGAATCTTTCCACACTATTCACCTTAATAACAAGTTGGAAAACCCTAATTAATAACCCCATTTTGAAGTTAAGTAAGGCAATAATGCCACAAGAAGTATTTTCTGCTGAATTTAATTATTAAGTATTAATTAACAACCTCTCGCCAAGGACATACTATCACCAAACTCATCCATATATATATATATATAAATATTGTAATTAAATTGTGCTACCTTTTTCTTTTTCTCTCTATCTCTTTTGTACTTTTTTCTCCAAGCATGTGGTTGCAAATGTCAAAAACAATGCATACACATATATCCATTAACATATATCAATAGATAAAATGTGAATTATTCTGAAAGCCATAAAATGAGTGATTCAAAAGTACATCATACATCATAAATTATAACATTTATAACACCTAAAACCACTAAGGCTAGCTTAGTGGTGTGGTGAGGAAAGGAAGGAAAAAAGGGAGAGGTTATGAGTTCGAACTCAAAGCGTTTAAACTATCAAGTTATTAATTGATTGTAATACTATTATACTACACTCCAAATAAAAAAATCTATAACACCTAAGTTTGTAAAAGTTATTCTTTGGCTGTAAAAGCATTAAATTAATTATTACATTAAAATACTTATTTATTCAAATTATTTTTTTGACAACAAAAATTACAATAAATTATTATGTTGGTAGTAATATCTACCTTATTATTTTGGTGCTAAAGTATACTTATGTGTTATAAAATTTACTTATAATTATTATCGGTACTATATATATATTAAAATAACTTGAGTACATGCCCCTCCCAAATTAACTGAGGCCTTTAGCTAAAAAAAATCTAAGGCAATTATAGCAAATGATCTCAAATTATAGGATTATGGTAGTAAATATTTTTATTTTTAAAAATTTATAGAAAAATGACTCTTTTAAACTATTTGTAAGCATAATAATTTAAGTACCTTTGCTCTAAATGTATTAACTCAGATACTTAATTAACTAAAAAATTTTAAATATTTTTACCACAAGTATGTATATATTCATAAATAAATTAAGTTGGGAATGATGAGTTAATTATGTTCATAATTAAAGAATTAAATTTGTGAAATTTTACTTGTCAATGAGCAATTATGTGAAACCGGTAGCATGTCATATGGGGTGAGCCAAAACAATATTTTGTGATTATTTGACGACAAGAAATATTCTTTTTAAATCTTTTCAAAGGGAGACAAAGCAAAAGTTAATGAGACCCATTTGGCAAAGGACCTAATCATTTGGGAGAAGGATGAAGGGAAAGAAATGGGGTTTCCAAAGCTTTACTTTCACTATCATTATTTTGTGATCATCATCTCTTGAAAAGGAAGCTTTATTGTTGGTTGATTGTGACTCTCTCTACTCAAAAGGACAATGCATTTATATAAATATATACATAGTAAATATATATACCACTACATCTACTTTCTAACTCCTTATATTGAAGACTACTACTACCACCTAAAATTATCTATTTGATACATGTTATATATTTTGGATACCACAGTCGTGAATGTGACTCTTTTCTTGAATTTATAATATTCCATAAATAATAATATTTATCACAATCATACATGACCCACAATTTAATACGTGTGAGTTAGAATATTTTTATATTAAATGTAGTCATTTAATTAATTTTTACGTGTATATAAATACTCTATGGTCAGTTTTCTATTCACTAATTAATTTATTTTTTGATTTAATTTTTTAAAATAATTATCAGAATATTCTAACAATTAATGTAATACAAATATTAATGAAGTATCTCACTTATAAATATAAGTAACTGATTCTCGAGATCCTTACTCATTTTGTAAAAATAACAAATTTTATCTAGAGAGAGTAAGAGAGCTTAGAAGCTCCGATTATGTAATTACTTGCCTGAACTAACTAGTTTCTTTTTCTTTGGTAGATCCAAAACTCTTGTAGAAATGAAGGTCAAAAAATCAATGATTTGAGGTATTTTAGTTATACCATGTATACATTAAATTTAATTCGGTATTTTATACACAATCATATATGTTTTATATCACTTATATAAATTTTTAATAGTTAGTATCAATAGCATATCTACACCTCTACCTTGATTAATTGTATATATAATCTTATATGTTCGAACAACTTTTTATCTATACGTACGTATGTATACATAGTTCATTATGTATTTGTTTGGGCTTGGGCATATTTCTTTTATTTCTCTTATCCATTTTACTTTCTTTTACCTCATTACTAAATGGATCTATATTTATATATATAAATAAAAAATTAAAATTCTTTTCGACTGTCTTAGTGTTTGGTAATAGTTTTTTTTTTTTAATGTAATTCATATTTATATTTTATGAATTACTATTTGAGAAATCGTTTATTTACATTTGGTAATTCTTTATGTAAATTTAAATTGGTTTCGTGATCTTTTGCTTTTGAAAAAATCTGACAAACATGTTTATACTCGAGAACTTATTTTCAAATTAAAGTTAATTTTTCCAATTTTTATTGACATAAAAACGTGATTCATATTTTAATGTATATTTTTCGAATTGCTTTGGATCTACACCATGAATCATGGATAAATATATTATTGAAAGGCAAAATAAATTCGAACATGCTTGTTTCAGCTTAAAATATTCATGAACACTTAATTGATGTGTCTCGATCAATTTTGGGCTTGAAAATATAATTTTTGGCGTCAAAAACATGATTTTCCGACTGGGTGGGGAATCGGGTCCTGTAGACCCACGTACAGGAATCCGCGTCAAGAAGACCCGGTTAGCTGAGGAAGATGACTTATACAACAGCTAATTTTGCAAATGAAGGGGAAAATGGCAGTTTTCATAAAAAAATGTAAAAATTATGAAAATTATAATTGTTTTAATTTATTTTGGAATTTAAATTCATTTTTTACTAATTTAGTATATAAATTATATTTAATTAATTTTTTCCAATTTGATTTAACATATATTTGGTATTCTTACGTTATTTGGTTATAAATTAAAAGTAAAAATATTTAATTTGGTAATTACATACATGATTCATTTATGCATATAATTTTAATAATTATGTTAATGTGAACATTTAAAGTTACACAATTAATTATAAAATTATTATATTTATTTACCAAATCAAGTAAATTATTGTCTAAATTATTTATTTTTTAAAATATTTATCATTAATTGTAAATTATAGAAATTTTACATTAAATTTATTATCATATTGTTTATTGAGATTTTTAAAAATCAATTTAAATAAGAGCTTAAAAATAATATAAGTAAATATAAAATGGATATGGAGATTTTTACGTAGTTCAGGTGTTAATTAACCCTACTCCACGAGTCAATGTATTATGTCAAATGTCATTGAGGTATTATAATGGGATCTTATAAGTTCAAGAACCCTAACTTCTTGCTATATTATTTGTCTTCTGATTTTGTCAATTAGGCTTTTCAAACTTCTCAAAGAAGAAAACCTAAAAGAAGTTATGTGAATCCCCCCTTGCATGAAGGTATAAAGGGGTATTTATAGGTTAGGATCTGGATCCAAGTACACCCGTGACCCGCTAGGATTTTCGTGCAAAACTAGGCCCACTATTGGGGTAAATACATAAAATACATGACTTTAGGCCCACTAGCAGAATTCTAGCTCGGGAAGCGAAAGCCTTCGTATGTCTGGGGACCACCCAACCTGGGACAGATGTCTTACAAGCACCGTATTTGTGTGCTATGGTGTTAAATATCAGGGTCGTCTTAAACATTTTAGAGGCCCTCTTATAATTTAAAATTTGGGCCCCTACAAAAAATATAAAATTTATAAATAATATTTTTAAATATTATCATTCAGTTATACATTTTATAAAACACCAAAAAACTCCAACTATTTATAAAAATTATTATTGATTCCAATAGAACAAAAAAGTGATAAGAAACAAATATAAAAGGTTTGAAAAAAATAATAAATAACAGTAATAGATTTTTTTTTTTTTTTGCTTAAAAGCATCAATAGAATTGAAAATGGGCTTCGGGAATTGTGATGGAAGTGACTAATAACAAATTGTTAGCCTCTTCAAAAATTAGGTTCATTAAAAAAAATTATCGGGCATTAAAGAAAAAATATATTGGGCCCTTTATTTTTTTGGGCCCTGTGCAGATCCCACCTTGCACACCAATATGGTCGGCCATGTCAAATATGTGATATTGGACAAAAGAAATGTTTTTTTTGGTGGTGCTCGCACTATCATGCTTTGACGTAAGGGACAAGATCTTATATGGTGGGACTAGGTGTTAGAGGGCAGCCCTGTCACCCTATACTAGGCTTTCAAGGAGCCTTTTGGAGTACCCTCTCTGAATGCGACCCAATGTTCATCCAGAAGGCTTCATTTATTCCATCTCAAGAAGGCTAGAGGCCTTTTAAGGTCCGGACAAGCCTCGTCTCAGAGGTGAGCCTTCTAGGTTTTGGATGGGCTCGAGCCCATCTTTAGCCTGGACTAGGCCTCCCCTCATGGAAAGGTTGTAGTCTAAGTCATTTTGGATTAATCCTCCTTTGGAGACGCCACTTGTTACCCTTTTGAAAATACGAATAACATTTACACTTCAAGCTTCGAGGACTCAATAGTGGCGAAAGCTTGCAATCTTCTTTCTAGATTACCATGGACACATGGATAATCTTAAAATGGAAGAGATCTTTCGCCTTCTATATCTCCAAATGTGGAGGGTGGGGGACTTTTGGATTACAACTAACTCTGTACACGAGGCATTACCTTCTAACTGTATGAACTCTACGCGCATTAGGAAAACGTGTGATGTTTAGGATACTGTGATGATGGCTAATCCATGCCAACGATGTTGACGAGGCGAATGTTATGATGAAAAATGCCTCAATTCCAGCTGTAATGACCGCATGAATAGAATATGGGTTAGTAGCACAATTAGCATAAATTATTTTTATTTTATGATTATATATGTTGTGGGCCCCATTTTTTAAAGTAACATTCCATTGCTCAATATTGAGAAGTCTTTTGCCTGACCAGCTAGTACTTCCTCTCAAACCTTGACTAACTCAGAATCTTTCAATTGTACCCCTCTGATTCTGTCTAATAAGTCTGACTGGAGTGTTAGGTTATGAAGTTTTCCAAAAGCAAATTCAATACCAACCCTAACCATATCTAAAGCTAACTGAGGATAGATCATTATGGTACTACAAACCTGCCCAAGACCTTTTCTTCTCAAAGCGTCCGCCACTACATTGGCTTTTCTGGGGGGATACAAAATCATCCACTCATAATCCTTGACTAGTTCTAACCACTACCTCTGTCTCATATTTAAATCTTTTTGTGTAAAGAAGTAGTTGAGACTCTTGTGGTCAATATAGATCTTATATTTTTCTCCATACTGATAATGCTGCCAAATTTTTAAAGCAAACATAACAGCAGCAAGTTCAAAATCATGTGTTAGGTATCATACACCTTCAACTGGCAAAAATCATGAGCAATGAAACTATCAGATTACATAATAATGCAACCCAAACCCTGTCTGAATGCATCACAATATACCACAAACATTTCTTAATCTAATGGCAAAATAACACTGGTGTCGTAATCAATCGCTACTTCAACTCTTAGAAATTTGTTTCACATTTATTAGACCTTACGAACTGTTAGTTTTTCTTAGTCATTTCTGTCATTGGCATTGAAATCTTAGAAAATAATTCGACAAAACATCAGTAATACACTACCAGTCTAAGAAAACTTTGAGCTTCAGTAACTGTCCTTGGCCTCGGCCAATTTTTAACTGATTTAACTTTCCCTTAATCGACCATAATTCCTTCTTTTTTGATGATATGCCCTAGGAGGATACTTGTCATAACCAGAACTCACATTTCTTAAACTTTGCTTACAACTTATGATCTCTGAGTCGTTGTAGAACCATTCAGAGATGTTGTTTATGCTCTACTTCTGTAATGACTGCATGATTAAATTATAGATTATTAAGGAAATTAACATTAATTATTACTATTGTGTTATTATATATGATTATATTTATTGTGGGCTCTATTTTTATAAAATGGGCATTAGGTTATAATTTCTCAATTTTGAAGATTTTATTAAACTCTGAGAGTATTATCAATGCTAAATATGAAATATGCATTTTTTTTTTCTGATTTTAGCTCAGTGGTGATGGAAAATACATCTAATGGCCATTAAAGTCACATAGGTAAACATAGAACCTTTTTATTTTAGGAGACAACTATATGTTTGAGCTTGAAATATCGGGGTTAGGTGAGGTTATGGTATTGGACCATTTTACCCCTAAGCCATTTTATTATTTAAGCACCAAAATAAGGGTAAAGTTGGTATTTGAATAAATGGAGGATAGGTGGATTATCCCTTTAAGTGGCTGCTAACCACTACTTGGTTAGTGGATAAACTTAGGTTATTATTGATTTACCTAGATTAAGACATAATCATTAAAAATTAAGTTTAAGAAAAACCTATTTCTTGATGTTCTCTTTCTTACTTTCAGCTTCAAGGGGAAACCAGAGAAAAAGCTTTTCAACATCAGTAATTTTTTGAGGCTTCAGCTAGGATTTAAAGTGGTTCAAATGGAGGTAAACCTAGAAAACCTTATCGTTTGTATTGTTGAAGTTTTGTTAGCTTTAGGGTTAAGTTGGGATTTAGGTTCTGTTTTGCTACGGTTTCGGTTGGGGTTCTTTTCTGCGTATTAATATTGATGTTTTGGGTTTGTTTGAGCTATTTTTGTTGATTAATTTTGGATTTGAGCAAGTTTAAGTTTAAGAACTGAAACATGGCTCAATAATGGTGTTTTGAGTTTCCGTGAATAATTGCTACTGCTTTTACTTGGAAACTGTTCTTGGATGATATTACAGGTGTTTTGGAAAGTTTAGTTAAATTTAGGGAAAATTAATTAAGTTTTGAGGTTTTTACCTTTTCCTGCAGAGAACCAGTTGACCTTAGAACTGATTAACCGTTTCTCCAAGCAGGGCCCAAGGAACTAGTTCACCGGTTTGAGAATCTAGTTTACCGATTTGTGCAGTTTTTAGACCTTTTATTTTTGTGTTTCCTCAGTATTTGGAATATTACCATGCTAGTTATCAATAAAGAAACCTCTAGTTTTAAGTTTAGATCCTCAAGAAGGTTTATCCAAGTTGTTTACCCATTTATGTGAATGTGACATTGGGCTTCCGTTTAGCACGTGTTTTCTATTCAGGTCGACCAACACGCTTGAATTTGAAAATGAGGTAAGATTGGCATAAAGTATGTATATGTATGTGTGTATGTATTTAAATTGCATGCTGGTATGCTACAGTGTTACCAATACTAGTATGGGATGAGTACGTAGTGCATGTGGTACAACACTCAGTGGTTCCTAGGAGTACGATTTAGCCCTACCAAAACTAGTACAAAATGATTACTTTAGTGCATATGGTATAGAGGTCGTACTTCTGTTAAGAATGTTCTTGAGCATCTGATAAGTCTTGTAAATAGGCGTATGGGAGCCTATGTACAAGTCGGTATTACATTGTAGATTCTATGTTTTTCTTACTGAGTTTATTGACTCACTAGTGTTGTTTACCATCTGTAGGTAAAGGAAAGGCTAAAGCGGAGAACCAGTGAGTCCAGGGCTTGGCAATGATTATAAATGTTGCGGCAATTTAGCTTGGAGAGTTCGGTCTTAAAGTATTTTGGGGTTAAATTTTTTAGTCACTGTGTGACATGCTATAAAAATGTATTATGTTATGAAAATAATATTTTGAATCAGGATCCTAACTTTTGTAAGAATATTTATATACATATATATAATGATAAAAGTTAAAATTTAAATTTTCATTATTTTTGAGAAAATTTCTATTGTGTGTCTAGTAGAAGGGCGTTACAATTTTTGGTATCAAAACCACCATGTTGTTTATTGAAGATCATTAAGATATGTACAATCATTGCCAGAGATGAGCTTGATTCACGGTTCAGTAAGCCTTTACTTGTTTATTAATTTGTTTAATTTGGAAAACATAAAGGAAGCATGTTAGATGTTTTAATGTGTTACCTAAAATCATAAAATGTGGTACTAGGGATGTATCTGACCACTGTCTAACCTACATGCCTTATGGGTTCGTAGGCCAAGTCCTATAATATGGATGCCCAGTGAAACATAAGAGGTCAGGGTGAAATGGTTGAGACCGGAGGTGTCGCGGTGATCAAAATCCCCGAAACCCTCGTGGACGCGGCAGAGGTCGCGGTCGATCTCAAAGGGGTGGCCAAGGGAATTAACCTCAGGATCCTCTTGAATTGGAGCAAAGGTTTGCAGAGATGCAAGCCCGAATCAGCCAACAAGAAGATGAAATTTAGAGGTTTAGACAACAGAGTCCTCCTGTAGTGCCTCCTCTGCAAGCACCAGCTGTTATTGTTCCATTGTTTCCAGTAGAGTAACCTAATGCTGGTAGCCATATAAAGCCTTTATATGAACGATTTCGAAAGCAAGTACCTCAAATCTTTTTAGGGGGTCTCGATGTTATGAAGTTGAATAATAATTGACAGTAATTGAAAGAATTTTGAATTTTATAGGAGTCATCGAGGTTGATCGAGCGATGTGTGCTACGTTTTAGTTCCAGGAAAATCCCCTTGTGTGGTGGAAAATTGTGTCCCTCACTCGATACGTCACTGCAATGACCTGAGAAGAATTTTAAGATCTGTTTAATGCAAATACTATAATAATGCAGTTCGTAGTGCCAAAAGGAAAAATTTTACTGACCTGGTGTAGGGTTAGAACATGTCAATAATGGAGTATACAACAAAATTTGGCCAATTAGCCAAGTTAGCCACTGGAATAGTACCCACAAATTTTAGTGAAAAGGAAAAGTGCTTAACGGGTTTAAATGCTAAGATCAGGCACGATCTAGTTATTACAACCAATGATACAACAAATTATGCAAAAATGGTTCTAAAGGCTCTTTGAGCCGAAGGTGTAATGGAATTCCTTCAAGAGTCTCGAGGGACTCCAAGTGTTGGTGGGACTACCACCCTTCCCACTTTTGGTTCTAGTAAGGAGGGTGGTGATCTTAGCATTAACTAGAAGAGGAAGACTTTTTCGACTATAGGATGTTTAGGTCAGAATAAGAGGTTCCGTGCAAACCAAGGCGAAAGAGGACATCAAGCTTACTCATATCCTAAGTTTCCACGCTAAAAGAAACATCACCCTGGGAATTGTAACCCAAAAGCCAACTTCCAGTGTGGGTTGGTCAGGCACCTCAAGAAAAATTGCCCTCAACTAAAGAAAGAAGAAGCAAAGCCCACTCCAGCACGAGTATTTGCTATCACTTAAGCTGATGCTGCAGCTAGTCCTACGATAGTTACAACTCAGTTTCTTATCAACAACTAAAATTATATTATTCTGTTTGACTTCGGGGCTACAGAATCATATGTAGCGTCGAGAGTAATTAATTAGCTGGGTAGCCCTAGTGATATCTTTGAGGTAGGGTTTGGAACCCTACTACCTAGTGGAAAGTTGGTTATCTCCAGAAGGTGGGTGAGGTCTGCGCTAATCAGAATTAAGAGTATGGAGTTAAGTGTTTATTTGGTGGAGCTATCACTGACCAAGTTTGGCATTATACTCGAAACAGAATTTTTATCCAAATACTTGACCAATATTGACTGTAACGGAAAAAGATAACTTTTCAGCCAGAAGATGAGGAACCATTTGTTTATGTCGGGTCCATTCAGGGTTCTTGGATTCTGATTACTATAGCTCAAAGGCTAGAGATTTACTACACAGTGGGTGTGTAGGATTTTTAGTGGTTATGATTAACTCCAATAAACCTGAAACATTTGGGCCTGAGGATGTCAGAGTGGTGAAAGAATTTCTAGATATATTTTTTGAAGAGCTACAGGGATTACCACCATAATGAGAAATAGACTTTATCATTGACTTAGTACCTGGAGCAGACCCTGTCTCAAAAGCACCTTATCCAATGGCTCCATCAGAACTCAAGAAGCTAAAAATACAACTTTAGGGGATGCTGGATTTAGGGTTTACCAGACCCATTGTGTCGCCCTGGGGAGCTTTAGCTTTGTTTGTGAAAAAGAAAAGTAGGTCCCCTTGGAGGTTTATTGATTATCGGGTGTTAAACAAACTAACATTCAAGAACAAGTACCCATTGCCTTAGATTGATGACTTGTTTGATCAACTCCAAGGTAAAACTGTTTTCTCCAAAAATGATTTGCACTCGAGTTACCATCAGTTGAGGATTCGGGAATAAGATATCCCAAAAATGACATTTTGAACTAGGTATGGTCATTATGAGTTCCTAGTTATGTCATTCAGGTTAACCAATACTCTAGCAGCCTTTATTAACCTTATGAATAGGGTATTATTGACCTCAAAAAAGTGGCCAACTGACAGCGGAGTTATATTCAATGTTGATAATTGCCACATGTTACACAATAAGAATAATAAAATAAATAATACAAGGGTCTTAAAGAGGTTTGGCCCCCTTAGTTAGCGGGTAATGACCTACTCCCCTTTTGGTTGTACTAATATCGAGAGATAATACTATTTAGATCATTATAGGTGGGATCTGATAAGCTCTCCTTAAGGTTACAAAGTATGAATCAGTAGGCAGATCTTTAATGAGAGAGAGATAGGGCCTTGGAGGCGTGTGAGAGAGGAAGAGAGAAAGCCCTTTAGGCGTGTATAAAGGAAAGAGAGAAGAGGATTAGGGTTTTAGACTTAAAGCTTAATGGCTCAAATGAGACCTAGCCTTTTAGGATTGAGTTAAGGCTCTTTATATAAGAGAGCTTAAACAATAATTAGAAGATAAAATAATAGATATTTACATATTAAATTGGTAAAATACAAATGACTAAATTTTCCCTTGAAACTAGATATTTTTGTAGCATCTTTGTGGGCTGAAAAGGCCTAACTCGCATCTTGGATTTCTATCTATGGATGAAGGCTACGCATCAATGTCCTGCAGGGGAAAAGCTGGCCAGCCATACACCTGCAGGTTAAGGTCTGGTCGGCCATGCTCCTGCCAAGATCTGGCAGGTCATGTGCTTGCTAGGATCCTGCAGGTCATGCTCCCATCAGCTTTACCAAGAGGAGGCCAGCCTTTAGAGATGGAGGCTAGCCTTCAGAGATGGAAGCTAGCTTTTGTACACATTTTCCTTTTAGAAGTCAGGCTTTCTTACTTGAATGGGCCTTCCTTTGGTTTGAAAGTCACCTTTTCGCTGGCCAGCTTGTGCCCAGATTTTGGCTGGCCATACAAGCTCATCCTGGCCTGCCTATATACTCCCCTTGGCTAGCCAGACATGTTAGTACAGCTGCTTGATAGCTCGCTTAACTCCTTTTTCTTGTTGCTTGACAGTTTTGTCATACCTGGTAAGGAGGCTTTGTTCTGCTATTGGCAAGGTTGTATTTCACATGTACTCTATTTTGGCTTACGTTGACATGCCACGTCAGGTGGATAAAATTTGGAATAACATTTTTCCCCCAAGTCCATGTTCGAACATCTGGTTAGATGGGGACTTTCTAGCTCTCGTCTTATTTGTAGTAGTCTCTGTCGAGCAGCCTTATCTAGCAAGGCATTGACTTTTTGCATGGCATGCTTTTTAATCTTTTATCTTCTCTCCCTATATATACTTCTCATCTTCCCTTCTTTGATATCTCTTTTTTGTACCTACCATTGATAAGTTTCAAGCTTTTTAAGCTTTTAGAAACTTTTGATTCTCTTGTTAGATTATAGTCTTATTTGTATTTTGATCCACATGACAGTTTTAGAATGTATAATGTGTGGCTTCCTGATGGAAAGGATTAGATTTTGGCCTTTGTTGTGATTCTTGACTCTTTGAGTCATAAAGAACATGGAGCACATATTTGAGTTTTGAAAAAAAAAACTCACATTTGGATTCAAAACAAACCTTGGCTGGCCTTGGAGGTCTTGCTTGAGACTTGGTCGGTCCTAGGACTCAATCATGGGAGTTGGCCAGCTCTAGGGTTGCACCCTATAAAGCTACCCAGTTCATGCATAGGTTTGGTGACCCTAGTCGGTTCTTGACTGATTCATGGGACCCTAGCTAACATTTTCAAGGCTTGGGAACCTTGGCCGGTCTGGGCCTTGGTTCCAAACGGGTGGCTAGCTTTCTGTCTTCTTTGACTTTGGTAAAATCTTGTCATGGCCTTACAGGCATATACAACCTTAGTCTCATACGTGGTTCCCTTGGAAACTCTATATGAAACTTAAAGGTGAGTCTATTATAGTCGAATGTTCAACTTAAGACTCAACATTTATCTAATTTGTTAAACTTGAGACTTGTACTTTGCTAGTACCGAGCCTTGTACAATGAAATTGTCTGGCAAGCACCATTGGGTACGGTTGCCCAAAGTTTTGTCTATGGCTTAAAACCTGCAAGGAAATCATCTTTTTGGCTTGGAACCTGCAAGGAACTCTACCTTTGCCTTAGCCCAGTATGTGGTTCCAATAAGAACTCTGTCCAGTTCTTCTTTAGTTGTACAGTTCTTGTAGGGCTTGGCCTTATGCATTTGAACCAATTTTTTATTCATATTCAGCCTTGAGGCTTTCATGTTCTTGCTTAATTTCTTCTAAAATAATGAGCTTTAATTTTAAGGATATTCGATCTCCATTGTTGGTTCTATAAGGTTCTTATTTTAATGAGATTCATCCCTAATAGATGTTCATTCATTAGCAATTTAAAACCGTAGAATCTTGAAAGATTGGTATTATTGTAAATTTTTATTTTTAGTAATAATCACCCCAATAGTGACTATTAAGAGTATGGTTTACAAAGTATGAAACAATGGTAGAAGCTCATGAAATAGAATGATCTTGACTCTTGCCTAAATAGGACAACGTCGGATTCTCATTTCGATTGAATAAAAGGTTGTTAAAATGGTATCCATTTTAGATGAGCTAACTACTACATTCAATGAATGATATCTTTGACTCTCGCCTAAACGAGACACTGATATCGATTTATTAGAAACCTTAGAAATTATTTAAGATGTGTTTGTTTTGTATTCTCACATGTCTTTATCACTTGCTAAATGTTTATAATTTCTGAATATGTCTATGAATTTATATTGAACATGTATTGTTTTCTGTTATTGATTATGTAGTATAAATTTTGAACTTCATTGTTGGTCTAACTTGGTTTGTTGTTTTTAGTGGGACAATCCTCAAAAGATTGTCATTTGTTAGACAAACATAATAATGTTAGATCTCATAAATAAGTATTTTGTAAATGCGACCTCTAGTTGACTCATCCCTAAAGATGAAAACTTAGACTAGTGCTTACAATATGAAACAATGAAGAAGCTTATAAAATAAGAATAACTTTAACTCTCACCTAAATGGGACATCGTTGGATTCTTATTTTAATCGAAATTATCCTTTAATTTTTCCTCTTAGCTTTTTCATTAACAAATTGCTTAGAAAGTATATCATTGGACAGAAGGTTTACAAATCATCTGCTAATGATGTCACTGTATTTTCTTCTATAAAATTGAGTGGCGTAGATGACTACATTTTAGATATTCTATCTTGTAATGATATAAATCCTCAATCTTAGAAAATCTTTTACTTATATATGCTTACTATAGGCAACATAGTTTAGAGTTAGATTGGTAGTGGTGGTCTAAGAAAAAGATAATTACTCAAGAAATATTTGGTATAAATTTATGTCTTTGACTTTAAATTTTAGATTTCAAATAGAAATTAAATTTCAATTTCCAAAATACATTAAACAAGTTGTTAATATCCATTTTCTAATAGTGGATCTAAACTGTATGCTAAATGTATGGATTATGAGTTTTGTATTTTATGACCAGAATCCAATTGAACTATTCTAAGAACTCTTTGTTGTAACAAAACCCAAGTCATCAAAAGACGACAACCACAATATTAAATCTATAGCATTTGAATCTTGTTCATAGTGGTTTCGACAAGATTATTCTCTGCAAAGAGAAAACATGCCAATATCCACTAGGAAGTAAGTTCATCTGTATTCGAACATACGGATGTACATTCAGGGGCAAATATGAGTTATCGTTAAATTCTTAAGACTGTCACTCTAGATTATACCTTAAATAAAAAAATTTGAAATGTTTGAGAAATTTCATCAATTTCTAGCAATGGTGAAAACTATTAAGGTAAGTGATTAAAGATCTTACGAAATGATAAGGGTGGAGAAATATTTAGTTATGAAGTTCAAAGATCATTAATTTGAACTTTGAATTGTATCCAAACTTACCTTCCTAAAACTTTGAAGTCGCATATTGATGAAAAGGTAAGGTCTATGGTTAGTGACTAGCACCTGCCTAAGTCCTTCTAGGGAAATGCCTTAGAGATAGCAAACAACATTCTATGTCGTTCCATCTAAGTATGATCCCAAGAAAACCACATAATGATTGAATGGTCATATACTTAGTGTACACCGTTACTAGATTTAGGGTTGTCCTAATCACGAACTTAAGAAAAGCTAAAACTGTTAACTAAGGTTTGCATGATTGATAGCTATTCTAAAATGATTAGGGGTGAACCATCCTATGGTCATTAAGATAAGAAAGTATTTGTTTCAACAAATAATACTTTTCTAAGAACATGACTAAATCTGAAAATAAAGTAGTAAAGTAGAGGAGATATTTTTCTTGATTCCAAAGTCTTCTATCATCTTATCCTATATAAGATGGTCCCACCGCCTCTGTTGTATTGACACAACTGATGAGGTTAATTCCACTAATATTCCTAGACAGAAAGTCACGGTACCTTGTCGTAGTGATAGGTTTTCAAGGAACCCACCCTAATATTACTTGGAAGACACTTGTGATAAAAATTCATTGTTAGTTTAAATAAACAATGGATAGTCAAGATCAGGAACTAAGTATCAAAGCCAAAAAGAACTATGGTTAAAATCATTCACATGGAGCAACCAAAAGTTTTCTATTACAAGGATAAGAAAGGAAAATCTGATAATACGTCTATTTGATGGACTTAATAAAACTTCCCAATCCTAGTATCATAGGTTTGAGATTATCTAAACCTATGGCTTGTGGTATGCCTGGTAATTTATTTACTCAAGTGTAAGCAACTTACTTTAGTAAGATGCTGGAGCATTTTTCTAATGGCTAACTCTAAAGGAAGTCTTTTGACTCCTAGAGATATATCTTATTTATCTAAGGAGCAATTTCAACTATTCCAAAAAAAAAGTCATTAAAAGAATTCCTTAAGCACCAACAGCGAGAGGTCTCATGTATGCTCTGGTATGCATTAGACCAGACACTGTTGTTGAGTGGGAGTTGTGAGTAAGTATCAGTTTAACCCAAAGAAAGGAACATTGGAAGACAATTAGATAACTCTTAAGATTAAAAGAGGAACTATATGTTAGTCAATAAGGGTGGTATTTTAATACTCTTAGACTACACCAAATTAGGTTTCTAGACTTGCGTTAATGCTAGAAAGTCTACTTATGAGATGGGGATTACTTTGGGGTGGAGCAGTAATTTTGGAAAAGTGTAAAAACTAATCTAGAGTCTCTAACTCTACCAGTGAGACTGAATGTTAAAGTAGTCCAGAAGGCTACTAGATAATTTTTCACCTTATGGAAAGTTCTATAAAATTTTAAGCGTTATTCCAGTCATGGATTAACTACTAGTGTTACTTCCCGATAACATACATATAGTTGCCAAAAAAGAATTCAATATCTTAAGAAGAGTAAACATATAGAAAGAAATTCACAATATCAAGGATTTTATGACTAAGGAGATGTAATGGTGGAGAAGGTTGAAATTGAATACAACCTGTCATATCCTATTACAAAGATAATACTACATACTACACTTGATCTAGACATCAAGGTGTTAAGATTACTTGAAATACACTTTTAGTTTTATATTAGTGCAAGTGGGAGTTTGTTTGAATTTTATGCCCTAAATAAAACCTATTTCAATATAATTAGATTTACTAATTAATAAAAGATCAAAAATCAATTTATGTTGCATTGTTCACATGATTATTTTTCATGATTATATGTTTAATATATAAATTCTATCAAATCCAAAACATATAGTTATTCATGATTATAGTGTTGTCTACACAGTGGAAAATAATTATGATTATATGTTTAAAAGTTTAGTCCCATGATTTGTCAGTACACTGAATTTACACTGACATGATAATCAGCGATAAAGTTTACTTACACTTTGGATAAGTGGAATGTCCTTTCCAGGGCATTGGCAAAGTATGTTAGTCTCGGATGTATGGAGTATACATAAGACTGGATCGATATTGACATTAGATAAGATATCATAAACTTACCATTATATCTTTCTAAGTCAATATCATTTAGTTGATCTTAGGTCAATAGATTTTAATCCTGAGATGGTTAGCTTCTGTCTTAAATGTATTATTCATGTCATTCGACTTGTTCATTAAAGTTAACCAAGTGGATCTTCCCAATACATACATCTTCGGAACATGGTAGTACAATTGAGCGGGAGCACTAATCATAGATATAGAATCAATAGCTTCTGTAACTTCTAGAAGTGAAACGATGATTTCGTTCAAGCTTGGCTTAATGCGATAATGTATTGAGCGCTCCTTTCACTAATTATAGTAGTTTATTGAAATATTATTTACAAGTAGCTAAAGAATTTTAAGGTTAAAATACATTGAAAGGTAGAACTTTAAATTTGTCCTTACTCGATGTAGATCATCTATAGAGAATTTTTGACTATTTGGATTATAACAATTGGTAATTCAAATCGCATCTATTTTTGGTAATACAGCATTCTACATAATTAAGAGTGCAATTCAAAATTTATAATGAAGTTAGGAGGAATTAATAAGTTACTACTTATTGGAAGTTTGATTACATAGGGCCATGGTCCCTACACTAACTGGGATAATATTATTTTGTAGTCTCAATTAATTAGTTTTGATTAATCAATTAGAATCTAAATAAGAATATGTCTTATTTGTGAATTTTTCACTAGGCAAAGGCTTATTTGAGAAGAAAAGAGGATTTAGGGTTTATTTATTAATTAAAAGACTTTGTAAGGTGTTATTACTAAATAAGTTCAATGACAATTTTATTTGATAATTAATCATAATTATTAAATAGATAGAATTAATATTTATAGAGTCAGAATTAAAATATGACATTTGTGAAAATAAAGAGGAGTTAAATAAATAGCAAAATTGAAACTTGTGGGGGCTATAAAATGGCCCGCCCCTTAAGTTCAATAAAGCTATTATTTTATCTTTTTTAATTCCATTTAAATTCTAAACCTAACCCGAATCCTATAAATAGAATAAGATGACTCTTATTTTCATAACCTACATTAGTCTCTTTTGTTAGACAATTAGAAAATAAAGCGAGAGCTTTTTCTTCTTCTATTTTGAATTCCCTCTTCTTCTTCCTCAATATTTTTGAATCCTGAAGTGAATTGAGAGTATGCCCACTCATATCAAAGCAATACCTGACATAGTAAGGAAGACTGTGTATAACTAAATTGAATGAGAGAAGATCTAGGTGCATATCTGTTGGAATTTATTTTACCAGGATCTTAGATCTACTCACAAGTATGTTGTTTAAACACCCTAAATATGAACTTTCTAAAACGATAAATTAAACACATATAAAGTTAAGAAAACCTTACATTGATGCAGCGGAATTAATGTCTCCTTCCACTCAGATCTCTAACCCTTGTATCCTTTCTGTAGCAGAGTATAATCAAGATCTGAGCCCGAATGTCCTTCTTCTTTGAGTTTGATCCTTCACAATCTTCCAATCTATGATTGAGTTACTGCTTGCTGTGTGTGGGCACTCACTCTCTCACTAGGGTCACGAAATTGATGAAGAGAAAAGAGAAGGATGGTTTCGGCCAGGTATAGAAAGTGGGGAAGGCTCAGATTTTCTGAAGAAAGAAATTTCTGTCAGAAGATGATATGAAAACTTGTTATTTGACTGAGTCATCACTTTCTATTTATAGGCAACTACTAGGTTTAGGTTAGGAATTATTTGGCATTAAAATAATGAAAAAATCAATTTGAAAATCCACAAATAGTGGCCGGCCATGGTGTGTTAGTGGGCCCCACTTGATTTTGCAGTTTTATCAAATTTTATTTCTATTTTCTCAAAAACGTCAATTTTCTAATTCTAACCTTTTAAATGCCAAAACTAATTATTTAATAACTAAAATAGATTATTAAATAATATTATCATTTAATTTAATTATTAACTAGACATATAAAGTCCATTAATAAATAAATAAACCTAGAATCTCTTTTCTTTACAATTTCACCCC
The DNA here is from genome assembly GCF_029168945.1 of Cannabis sativa. Taxonomy (NCBI): domain Eukaryota; kingdom Viridiplantae; phylum Streptophyta; class Magnoliopsida; order Rosales; family Cannabaceae; genus Cannabis; species Cannabis sativa. The sequence continues at coordinate 46,282,263 of NC_083603.1, forward strand.
TGCTTAGTGAAAATTCATAAAATTAGACATAGTCTAACTTTAGAATTATAATTGATCAATCACGAATCAATTAATGAGTCTTACAAGCAGAATGTTCTCAACTAGAATGGGGACCATGGATCTATATGCTGAGCTTCCAATAAGTGAACCAAATTTACCAAGTAAATTCTTACTTATTAATTCTTCGTTGAATCCTTTCTTAGAACTTAGAATTGCACTCTCAGACTTATATAGAGCATATTATATGTTCCACGATATCAATATGCTATCTCATTTAACCATTGTTATAATCTTATTGTGATTTAAAGATCCTCTATATAGATGATCTACATCGAGATGGGATAATTTTACCGTTCTCACCCCTCAATGTATTTTTTCCCTTAAAACACTTAGCTACCTGTAAATGGTGTTTAGTGATCTAATAATTAGTCAGTTAAACAAGAGCTCATCCATTTACTTCTATTTGCTAAGCTCGAAGGGAATCATCACTTGACTTCTATACACCAGTAGAAGCTATAGATTCCATATTTATGTTCAGCACTCCCACTCAATCATACTATCATGTTCCCAAAATATACGTATCACCCTGACCTAAAAGTAGGCTTAACTAATAAATCAAAGAACATGAATAGTACTCCTGAGTTGAGCCTAAGCATATCAGGATTTAGATTCTTTTAATCTTAAGATCAACTACTGATATTGACTTGGAAAGATATATATAACGGTAAGTTTGTAATATCTTAACTTAGTTGCAATATCGGTCCAGTCCAATGTATACTCCATACATTCGAAACTAGTATACTTTACTAATGTCCTGGAAAGAACATAACACTTACTCCAATTGTAAGTACACATCATCGCTGATTATCACATTAGTGTAAATCTAATAACACTGATGAAACAGGGACCAATACTTTTGATTCATATGATCACAATCACATTCCACTGTGTTGACGATACTGTAATTGTGAATAAACATATGATCTGGATTTAACTGATTTTGTGTATAAAAGTAATAAACATATTAAACCATTAGCATGTAGAATTCATGCAAACATCAATCACTTCAAATTTCTTATATTGATAACTAATCAGATTGTAAAGAGTTTTATTTAGGGCATAAAACCCAATAATATCTTGATAATGCTCTACTACAAACAGAAATTAAGGGCTAGAGATCTGAATGGAAGGGGTTATTATTATTTCGATGTCATCAATGTAAGGATTTCTTAATCTCTTATGTTTTTATTTCATTGTTTTAGAAAATTCATTTAGGATGTTAAATTATAGATTATAATCAAACATACATGTTATTAAATCTAGATCCTGGTAAAATAAGTTCCAATAGAGGGACTCTCGGCTTATATGGCATCCGAGAGGTACTAAGGGATTCGACACGCCTCCCAAGATAAAGCATTATAGATGACTGCCTCAACATAGAGGACAAAGTGAATCTACCCTACAAAAGAAGTTATATTTAAGATTTAGCCCATACTATTATGAAATTGCCTTTTTTAATGAATTCTAATTGACGGCTAATCCTTGTGTTATCCTATTAACCGCCTAGAAGATAGGTCTTGTGTCATCAAACTCCTACTTCAGAGTTTACCTTATGCACACATTACAAACATCTACACCTGCAAAAAAATGCTATGTGGAGCCTATAGGTAATGGGAAGATGCACCAATCACCTAAGAATATCCCATTTCCTTTACCTTAGGGAAAAATGTAACGAAAAGGGGATTGGGAATTTTAGAGAAAAAGAGAGAACTCTGAAATTGTAAGAGAGCATATACTCTCAAGTAATAACAATATTACTCATCAATACAAGTGACTCGTGGACTACGGTTAATTAACACCTAGACCATGTAAAAATACTCTTTTCTACTCATAATTAATTTTCTTAAAATAAGATTAAGAAGTTGCTAAAAATCTCAGTCAGCACATGATGATAGGTTTTCCGTCAAGAACTAAAGATACATCCCCCCTACAATTATCCTATTTTGATCCTCAATAGAGTGAAATATCACAATAAACATCTGATGAGCTAGAAGGGAAACCTAATCAATTCTTTTCTCCTTCCAAATCCTGTGAAAGAAACTTTCCATAACATGGATTAGAGGGTTAGCCCCAAGCACATAACAGACCAATGGAGAGTTCCAATACAAAATTTCATCTTCTATATCATCAAACTAAATCTTGATTTTCTCCTTTCCACTCCCCTCAAAGTTAATATGTGATTATAAATGCACTGCCATAGATTCATCAAAATTTAGACATGTGCAGAAGGAATAACAGACATACTCATTTTTCCCTCTGAGGCACGCATAACCCCAATTCAAGTGGAAATTATTTTCAAGACTGCTGATTTCTCCCGAGGAGTGTAACTTGCCAAAATCTTCTCCACCTCCAACGTACCTTCCTCCACAGCGTCAGCACAATCTAGTTCTTCCTTTGGATTTAAGAATTCCACGGTAGTAATCTACCCATCATTTTTGCCATTGATTTTGTTTTAAGAATTAGGTCCTCTGATGAAGATCCCTTCTTCTTTGAGTTACTTTTCTGAGAACCTCCATTTCCATTGCCTTTAATCACACTCTTTCTAGGACTCCTCCGTGTGGCCATAGCTTCAGCAGTGCTGAAATGATTGAGCCCTAGCAGAGAACATACATATGTCTCACGTTTATCATGTTTATTAAAAGTTAATAAAAATATTAAAAAATAAAACATACATGTTTACAGGGGTGTTCGCGGTGCGGGTTGTGCAGGTTGTAATATTTTTTCAAACTAAACTGCATATGCCTTTTTTGTGATTTTTCAAATCACAAACGTACCGTGAGATCTTAAAACTGCAAAAATGTGGTGTTGTGTTATGAGATTTGAGCGTTTTACACTATCATCATTATCAACCATTATAAAAAATTCAAAAACCAATATAATCAAGTTTTAACAATACAAAAAAAAATCTTATTAAAATTTTAACATCATAACATATATACTAATCACAAAGTCATTATATTAAATTTTTTTTAAAAAAAAAAAAAAAGTAATGTAATATACACATATATTACATATATTTATCTTATTATGAAAAAATAAATAAAAAATTATATTGTAATAATTGGTAATTTTGTAATATATAGTTCGGTGTGGTTTGAATCGCAATTATTAAATTCAAAACTGCTACAAAAATGATTTTTTGCTTCAATTTTTAAGTGACATATAAATGATTTGTGTCGGTTAGGGTAACCGATGTAATAACTGTAGACGCAAATAATCTTATTTTTTACTTCACTTTGTTACCGACGCTAATTTTTTTTTTTTTTGCTTCATATAATAATCGACGCCAAAAGTATTACACATTTGTCGTCAATTATATAATGAAGCAAAATTGTTTGCTTCATTTAATAACTAACGCGAACTAAAATAAAAAAAAAAAGATCTGATCGAAGATGGTTTCAGATCTGACACGGTTCAATACACCACCCCAAACTCATCATCCCAAAACCCAGCCGCGTACCACCACCTCGAACTTGAAAAAAATACCAGATCTATTGCATTGAGAGAGAAGAGAGATCGAAAATACCTTACTTGTGCGACGGCTCCGCCATGGCTTGGTGTGTGCTGCAACAACGATGCCACCACCCCGAACCTGCAAAAAAAAAAAAAAGAAATCAAACCAACATTTTCAAAATATATGAGGAATGAGAGAGAAAGAGACCCCTCATTTATGGAGATGAAGATGGTGGCAGGATGCGCACCGAGAGAAGAGGGTCGGAGAGCGGTTGGTTCAAAACCACCGAGAGAAAGACGACGGGCGGTGTTAATGGAGGCTTATGATTTTTGAAGAGAGAGAGAGAGAGAGAGAGAGAGAGAGAGAGAGGGAGAGAAGGGTGGAGGTGGGGCGTTAATGGAGTTTTTCGAAGAGAGAGAGAGAGAGAGAGAGAGAGAGAGAGAGAGAGAGAGAGAGAGAGAGAGAGAGAGAGAGAGAAGTTCTCTCTTGGTTTTGGAATGGTGAAATATGAGAGATGAATGTAATAAATAGGGTTTGTTAAATTTAAAGGATTTAGCTTCGGTTACTATCAGACGCTAACATTGTTAGCGTCGGCTTATGCTAACAATGTTAGCGTCTAATAATAACTGATGCATAATATAAATTTATTTTATAAAAGAATAATTTTTTGGCGTCGGTTTTCAAATTAATGTCGAAGTAGCCACTGACGCAAAATATTACCTTTTTTTGCATTAGTTGATAGCTGAAGTAAAAGTTCTGCCTTTACTTTTTGCATCGGTCATGGTTGTCGACCCGTAGCGTTGACCGACGCAAAAATTATTTTTGTAGTAGTATGGTGCAAATCAAACTAAACTGCGCGGTTTAGCTAAAATGCAAACAACAATTGTAACCCAAAAGATTTCAAACCATATTTTTATGCAGTGTGGTGCATGTGGTACGGGCAATTTGTATAGTGTGTATGGTTTGATGAACACCCCAATTTATTACGTATAAATGTTGATTATTTATTATAATATAATTATAAATAAAATATATTTATTTAAATTAAATACAAAATACAAGTAATAAATAAGTATATTTAAAATATATATGTTTGTTATTTTATTTTAAAATATTGTTATTAGTTATTATAATATGATTGTATACTCACTACCAAAAAAGTTTTTTTAGTGACAATATTTTAGTCACAATAAAAAAAATTGTGCTAAATGTCACTTTTAATCACAATAAAAAAGTTATTTGTGACTAAACATAATATTTAGCTACAAATTGTTACTAATTTAGCTTTAGTTACAACAAGTATTGTGACTAAAAAATACATTTAGTCACAATAAATTGTGATTTTTGTGACTAATACTTTTAGCTACGGACTTTTTAGACACAACATAGGATTGAATTTATAATTAATCACAACTTTAATTCTTACTTTTAGTCACAAATTTTATTGTGACTGAAAGTAAAATAATTTATAATAACTGGCTATAAATTCAGACGATTAAAATTTAAAAAATAAATAAAATATTATAAAAAAAATTAATAAGTATATATCTTTTTTTTTTAATAAAAGTAGATATTTTATTAAATAGTTATATCCGCTATTACAATAGTCTGAAGAGCAGAAGGAACATTGCTTCCAAAGAAGATACGGTCAGACCAATAATAACAAGAGTCACGAGCTAGACAATGTGTGGCTTTTTTAGCAGACCATTTAACATGATAAATTTTAACATTATGCAAGGAAAGTAGGAGATTTTTGCAATCTTGGACAAAAAAACCAAAGATAAATGGCATGTCAACCTAACTTTTTAATAAGTGTCTTTTATTACTTATATAAGGATATACTAGGTGATTGTTACGTGCCAAGCCACGTAGTGTTAGTTTTATTTAATATTTTAGTTTTTTTATTTTAATTAATAATTAAAATAGTATAATTATTTGAATGATTTGTTTTATAAAAATAAAATATGTGTCCGTATATTTAGTAAGTAAAACATAGTTGTGTTATAATAATGTAAGTTATTAATAGTAAAATGTACATTAATCTTCTAACTGAAAAAAGTTCTATTATTTCATTTCATATCTAATAATAGCTACACAACTATATATTTATAGATTTTCACATTCTTTGCAAATTACTAATAAGCACCATTAATATTTTCATATTCTAATATTTTTCAACCTTCTCCTCTTGGTGTTAAAATTAAAAATAAAACTAAAAATAAGCACAAACATATAAGGTAAATACTAATTACAGCCTATTTCATCTTCTTTTAATTTTTTTAAGCTATTTTATCTTTTCTAGACATTTTATCTATATTTTTCTTTTTTAAAAAATAAATAAAAAAAATTATTAATATTCTTTTTTAAGATAGGTTTGTTAGAGAGATATGTGGCTAAGATGATTTTTTTAATTTAAAAAGAGATTATTAATATTTAAAAGATTGTTTGATTTTTTTGGGTTTAATTATTGGGTTTATTTGTTAACGGGAGATCAAACCTAATCGTTAAATTTAACAGAATATTCTTTTATTTTTAAGTATATTTTGTTAAACCAAGAAATACCGTTTGATAGGCACTTTTAATATATAAAGATATAAGACGTAAAATTACATTAAAAAATTTAAAAGTTTACCATATATAATTTGTATAGTTATTTGATATTATATTTCCTTATTAACCAAAATGTATGACTAAATAACAACAATTTATAATCTACATATATTGTAAAGTTACATATATAATGTAAATATTATAAATTTCTCTATATTATATTAGTTCACTTTCTAACAATAATTACCTATATATATATCTATTCTATATAAAGTGTGCCTATATAACTGAATTCTTGGTTTATGAGAAATTCGTGGGAGACTTTTTATTTATATTAAAAATAAAATGATTTATTATTAAAAATAAAATAGTTTATGAGAAATTCATGGGTCACTTTTTATTTATATTAAAAATAAAATAATTTATTATTATAAATAAAATAGTTTATGAGAAATTCATGGGTCACTTTTTATTTATATATAATAAAATAAATAAAATAAATCCCATTAAATCTAAAAAAAAATACGATTGGGTTTTTGTTGTTGTACATTTATGATTTTTCTCTTCTTCTTCTCTACTTCTCTTCTAGAATTACCATTTTCCTATAAAAACACTCACTAAAAGAAAAAGTTATATTTTAGCACATACAGTATAACTAAGAAGTCATAAAATTTATAATTTTGTCTTCTGTTAAATAAAAATAATAGCAACTTGAAGCATTATTATAATTATGCTGCTTTGTACATGTTGCGACAAAAAGGAATGTCAATCTTATTAATTTCTCCATGTTCTAGCTATTAATGCAAACCAGAAAAAGAAAAACATTTACTAAAACCCACCAAAACTTATCATAATTAAACTTGAGGCATTAGATGCAAAAAAAAAAAAAAAACCAAATTAGAGAGTACATTACAGCACTGTTTTTGATCACGTGCTCATAAATTAGAAGCACAATTAAATATATTAGCGAAATAGTGACTAACATCCAAATTTCAGAGTTGATGTAGAACTTTAGAAGCACATTTAATTTGGATGTAGAAAAAATATTTTTGGATTGAGGCGGCAATAAAAATAATTGATACTGTCCAGAGTTTTTATTACATGTTATGTGACGCATGTCATAAAAAAATAGATTTATACAATCGCAATGAAAAAATTATATGTGACAAGCCATCATGCAGCCAGGAAGGATTTCTTACACCACGGTATATTACAAAAAACATATGATGTTATTGAAATTAAGTTAAAATAATAATAAAAAAAGATACTAACAATCTTATTATGCATTTTACAGTGCTATAGCATATGTTGAACTTGATGACAATACAAAGAGCCTATCTGCTGTCATGTTCGCAGATATTGTGGAAAAAATATTTTCGTGTACTGCTGCCCAACTAATGAAATATACCGCAAAGGTGTAATTTTTAAAAAATAAAATAGTTTTACATGCCTTTCATAAGTTGATTTTTTTTAATTAAATAAGCTATGCACACCATGTCTAATCATTTTAAATGAAAATACATCACGATTTGTAGGAACACCGCCGCTTTGTCGACACTACCATATTTAATTTATCAATGAAAAAATGGACAATCCAGATATATGCGGACCCGGCTAAAATGAAAAGTGCAAAATACAAAAATTACACTATTGTCTCTATCGAAGCAAATGAAGATTGAAATCCACCAATGACTATCATTAGTTTTCTTATCTACAATTTTTAGACAAATGCTATCTTCAATTATCAACAATTTAGAGATTGATTTTTAATTTTCTTTCTATCTTACACCCATTTAAGTAATGTTTCTTTAAGTATTAGAACATCACCTTTTAATTTATTTTTGGATTAACTTAAGAATATATTTAAATCATCAAGCTTTCTTAAACACTAAATATATTACATTCGGTATTAATTCACTTTTAATTGACAACATTATAAACTATAATATTTAAATACACATAATAATAATCTCACCTAATAACTAATAATATTTTTTCTTTAATTTTTAATTGTATCATTTTTAAATAACATAGAAAAAAACTAGCATAAAATTTAGTATACGTGCCTCGCACGTAATTTTTGCTAGTATAAATATTTAAGCATGTACATATGTCATATATTGAAGCTAGATATATAGCACCTAATGGATATATATAGCCAAAGGGAGCTATAATTTAGTGGAAATAAAATATTATATTGTATGTCCCTATAACGTATAACATCTTATTAATTAGAGTGGGGTTAATTAAATAATTATATAATACCTGTCTCATAATAATAAAGTAGAATTAAAAATTAAGATAAGACTAATTTTATGCTTCAAGGCACTGTCTCATATATATTTATATAATCTAAACGCAGAAGGATATGACAGATGAGTACCCCACATACAGCACTATTTAATCCCTATATATATCTATAATCTATAACTATATAAAAGAGAGAATAGGTTTTGGGCTTTTCAAAGTAAATTACAAAAAAGTTACTGATTTTTTTTGTTAATTACTATTATATCCTATTATTTAATGGCAAGAATAATTATAAATTTTCAAATATAATTTAATTATATAAAAAATGACAATAGGCATAGATTAGAGTTCCATTTTTTTATAGAGTTATACATATATTTAATAAGTGATGAATAGTATTGATATTTTTGAATTATTATTTTGTAATTTTGATTCTTTCTTTTTTTTTTAAATTAATAATTTAATGAACTAATTTATATATTTTTCTTACAGCATTTTGTAATATAGTTTAAACTTTTACATATAAAAGTTAAATTATTGTCTTTTTTTTTTTTTTTGAAATATTGGTAGAATTCAATGTATATTCAAAGTTCATTAATTATATGTGTTTTTCTTCTTCATCTTATTTTTAAAAAAACCCATTTATAAGTGATAAATGTACTAATATTTTAAATTAATATATTTTGTAATTTTGATTTTTTTTTAATTAATAATTAGATGAAATATTCATGTATTTTTCTTGCAGTACTTTATACATATAGTTTATATTTTAACATATAAAAATTAAATTAAGTTATCATAATTTTTTATTTTAATCTTAATTTTCTATGAAGATTCGTTTTAATTTTATGTACAATTTTGAGTATTTTGCCTAATTTGATATTCTTAGGTTTATTTCAGTATATATTTTAGTTTTATTATTTTAATAAGTAATATGTCTCGTTTCAAAATAATTATTTTTTAAAGAAAAATTAGAAATACCTCACGTGCCCGTGCGTAGCACGAGTACCCTCACTAGTAGACATAAAAAATGTTTATGAATATACATCGATAAGTGTTAAAATGAGTCCCGTGTTCATGTTTTAAGAGATATATTTATAGGCATAGACATGTTGCACGTAACTTGTGGTTTATATATTATTCATCTTTGTTTTATTTTTAAAATAGTTCTATCTTTGTTATTATTTATTATTATTATTATTTTATAAAATAACAAGATCATGTGGTACAAATTTTGTCTTACTTCTATTATAAAAAAAAAAAAATATATCTTAGTAACACAATATATATATTTTGTGATTAAATTTGACTTTTAATTATAATAAAAAATTACTTATGATTAAAATATATTATTAATTAAAGTATAATTTATCACTAATTTAATTATTGTAAATAAAATATATGTCACTAATTTTTGGAAGTGACAAGTGTACATAGAAATAATAATTTATAATTAGAATCTTTTACCTTATTTTGTCTTAGATCATTGTTATGCACCTCAGATTTTATCTTTCTTATTGTAACATATATAACCATATCTTCTTTCGACATGGGGGCCAGACTAAGAATAGTTAATATTTTCATAGTGGTGATAAACTATAAATATGTAATATTTACAGGTTTGAAAAGTATATACATATATATAATATGCAGTACCATTATGAATACTGATCATCTCAATAATGGCCAAGAAGATCAATCGGCACACGGTTCATTGTATTATTGCATGGAATTGCTCTTTCTTTGATTTGTCAGTATTAGTTGACGTATCTTATATATTATTTATAGAAAAGTACAATACCCAGATTTGCAAATTTATTGATATGATCAGTCAATATATCTATATACATTTATATCATTTCATTTGAATTTAGAAAATTTAATTCTGCATATAATCGAATTGTAATTTGGATAAATAGAAAAAATTAAATTGATATATATATTTATTTTTTTCTTTAACGAAAAAATTAAATTTATGAGAGAAATAATAATTAATATAAGTGGACTGGAGTTGCTTGAATATTTGGCGGTCAATATAATTTCCAAGCAGCTGGCAGATATGTACTTTTTGAGATAAACTTCTTCTGGCTCAATTAATTATATGGTGAGTTTATTTTCTTGGCCCAGCAAAAAGATTATCATTTCATTGTTTGACGACAAAATCCAATTTATAGTCAGTACATGATCATTTGGTTATATAATATACCTAATCATATGTTGCAGTAGTGACTATTTATTCTTCTTTTTTTTTAATTGTTAAACATGGAGTTTCAACTTCGAGGCTTGAGGTGTTTGCAGTCATGACTTTCTAGTTTATAATATACATACATATATATAACAAAAGTTTTGTATATATTGTTTACTTAATTAAGAATATGAATTCGAACTCTCTCTCTCTCTCCCTAATCTTGATATATAATTTTCTTCTAAAAATTTCTAGTAATTAATAAGAGAATTTTATAATATATTAGGAGAGAGAGAGAGAGAGAGGACATGAGGTGGAGCATAAATGAGGTGGATTATGTGGAGGATATCTGAATGGTGACGTAGGCGCACACGAGGTCTTAGGTGGCTCACCAAATAAAGGCTAAATATTTATTTATTGGCGCAGCCAAGAGAGAAAGAGAGAGAGAGAGAGAGAGAGAGAGAGAGAGACTATGTCGGATATACATATCAAGGAAGGTTACTACCATAGATACATATACGATGACTTTGGACTTTTCTATTTTTGCAGTGTATGCATTCTGTGCATGGTGTATAAAGATTAAGATTGAGGTGATGTAATAGATGGAAGCTAAAATACATTCCACTTTAATCAAATCAAACTACTTAAAATAAAACTAAAGATTAGGTCATATATATATAATATGAAGAAAAAGAAGTAAAAATAGAAACAATATTAATAGAAATTACTATAACTTCAACAAAGTATAACACTTGTCTAAAAATTTATTCCACTTATCTCCACATACTAAGATAGCTCTCGTAAAAATAATTTTGAAAATTATTAAGCTTTTAGGGTTTTTAACAAAATATCTTTTTGGGAGTGGTTTAGCCACATTCTGTTACAACACTCATCCACGGCTCAGGAAGAGCTGCTCATGGTTCTTTGGGCGATTTGGTATGCCCGAAATGAGGTGGTTTGGCGGGACAAATCAATATCAGCGGCGGAGGTTATTCTATTGGCAAGAGTAGTCCTTAATCAATGGAGAAATGGTCAACAACGGAGAATGGGGTCTTTACTTGTTCCTACGGGTTCAAAAATGGACTTAGAGCATTGGGTGAAACCGGTTATGGGAAAGATTAAGGTTAATGTTGATGGTGCAATCTTTGCAAGTGATGGTCGATTTGGAGCGGCAGGGGTGGCCCGGGATTATCAGGGTCGACTCATTGAAGGCTTCACAGTGTTACGAGTGGGGCGTGTGGATTCGGCTATGGCCGAATTGGTTGGGGTTAAGGAGGCTTTGAGTTGGATAAAGAGGAAACAATGGGGACCGGTTGAGGTTGAAACTGATTCTTTGGTTGTTATCCAGGCAGTCCAAAGCACGGTGGATATTCCTTCTCCTTTTGGCCTTCAGGTGGCGGCTTGTCGTTCTCTTATGGCCGATTTGCCGTTAGTCACAATTAATTTTGTTAAACGTTCTGTAAACAAAGCTGCACATTGTCTTGCTCGTAGCTCTTGTTTGTATTCAGATCGTATATTTAGCGAGGATAATGTTCCCGCTGATTTTCTGTCTATTGTAATGGTTGAATCTTCTTATTAATAAAGTTACCATTTTCCCTCAAAAAAACAAAATATCTTTTTGATAGAAATTTCATCATCCCCATATGAGCACATTAGACACTTATTTATACTATTTAGGATCACACATTTTGAAATTCAACACCTTACACCTCATGACTATTACCATTCTTTATTGGGCGTCAATTGAATTAAATGGGTGATTTAAAAGTTATGGAAGCTATTAGAAAACATCTCCATTATCAAAAAAAATTCAAGTAATAAAGCTAACACACCATCCTCATTGATCCAACTCGGGTTGGTATGCACACAAAGAGAGACCCTACCACATGTGTTTCAGTTTGAGAGCCACCCCGTTCTCTATAGGTCGTCGAAGCCCCCAACCAAGACCCATGAGACCTTGTCATCGATGGAGTTGCCCGATGATATGACTTACTGTCTATGGCTCCGTTGCTGGACAGTCAGCGGGAATTCTGGGTTGTCCTTGACAAGTGATCAATCCAAAGAGCTCCGATCGATGGAAGAAAGCACTAAAAACAGTAACTAGTTACTAGTTATCAAATTTTTCCAGTTTTTATAAATAACTCTCCAAAGCATTCCAAATCATTCCCAATTGATTTAATATCATTTATACACATTTTAAATGATAAAAATAAATCTCTGATAGGTATATTTTCATTATACATTTGAATTTCAAAAGAATTAAGATGTGTTGTGGAGGTTACAAAATGTAAGTAACTCCACTTCTTATGATAGGAATATTTACACTTAATTGATTTGTTACAATTATTATTTATATATTATATTCTTTAATAAATAAATAATATAACATTCTCTCACTACGTACATTAAATATATCATCTATGTAACAAACTTTGTAACTTTTATTTAATCACTCAAATTAAACATTATACTAAAATATAATATTCTCTCACTTTGATTGAGTAAATATACATTTTATAGATGCCTTGCTTGGATGCATAAAGTAAAATATATTTCGACTTGAATCTTACCTTAGTGTTATTAAATTATCACAAAATTTGATGAAATTTTGGCTACTGTAGTATTGAACCACTATTCTTTTATTACAAATCGATAACACTTGAGACCACATTTCTCGCTTTGTCCCGTTAATGGCCATGTGAAAAATTTTAATTTATGGACTCTCTAAAGATTACTCCCAATTCTCATAAATGGCAACACCACCTCTAGTCCATATAGGTGGACTTTTAGTGTCTCACCACTCTTTAGACACTTTTTAAGCGTAATTGAGTTTTCATAAGCTTAGATAGAACAATTGAGTACCATATTCACTATATTGACTTGTTATTACCTATTGAACTTAAGACTGAATTTTTAGTGTTAAGATAAATTACCATCAATGAGCAAAACATTAAGGGAGCTTAGTGTTGGAAGTTATTTTACCAGGATTTAAATTTAACTTATGAAGAGTTATCTTATTTTATGAGTCTGCCATGTTCTATTTATAGGCTTTTATTTAGGGTTAGGTTTAAATTATATGGAATTAAAAAAAAAAAAAAGATAAAATGGCTTAAAATTCACTTAAGTTGTCGGCCACTTAGCAGACCCCACTAAATTTTAATTTTGCCATTTACTTAATAATTCATCTTTTTCTTTCATAAATGTCATATTTTAATTTTAAACTCTTAAATGTCAAATCTATTTATTTAATAATTATAATTAATTATCAAATAAAATTATCATATAACTTATTTATTAATTAGACCTCACAAAGTCTCTTAATTAATAAATAAACCCTAAAACTTCTTTTCTTCTCAATTAAGTCCTTCTTTAGTGAAAATTCATAAATAAGATATAGTCTAATTTAGAATTCAAATTAATTAATTAAAACTAATTAACTGAGTGTACAAGTCAATATTATCTCAACTAGTGCAGAGACCATGAACCTATAAAATCAAACTTCTAATAAGTAGATCTAAGATTTATCGAGTAAACTTCCTAACTGATTAATTCCTCCTGACTCCACTATAGATTCAGAAATGCACTCTTAATTATATAGAATGCTCTATATGTTTCAAAATATAGATACGTTATTAATTATCTATTGTTATAATCTAAATAATCAAAGATCATCTATAAATAATTTACATCGAGTAGGGACAAATTTATCGTTCTACCCCTCAATGTATTTTATCCTTAAAATACTAAGCTTCCTATAAATGATATTTCAGTAAACTAATATTATTATTGAAATTAGAGCTCTTCCATTTATCTCTATTAAGCCAAACTCGAAGGATTTCATCATTTCACTTCTATGTTAATATATAAGCTATAGAATTCGTACCTATGATTAGCGCTCCCACTAAATTGTACTACCATGTTCTTAAGATGTAAGTATTGGACCGATCCAATTGGTCAGCTTTAACGAACAATTCAAAGAACACAAATAACACCGTTAAGCTAGAATCTAACTGTTAACGCAGATTTTCTTTAACTAATTATATAGCCTTTTACGTAATAAAAATACTACAGAATTTAATAATAATAATAATAATAATAATAATAATAATAATAATAATAATAATAATAATAATAATAATAATAATAATAGAACACAAGATATTTTACGTGGTTTTGTAGTTTAAATCTACATACTCCACGAGTCCGTCTTATTCTAAATATTTATCTAGATACAGAGTACAATTCTCTTAATAAATGTAAATAATTATTTCTCTATTAAATTTGCCGTTCTTTTTTCCCTGGATTCTGCCCTTATTTATAAGTGTATAGGATGGCAGTTATTTCTGTTGGGATCTATTCATTTACAACTATACATGAAACGTGGACATTCCTCACGTTTCTATTTTATGCACATGGAATAATATCTAATAACTACCAAACTGCTCTTTGTCTTTATCCTTAAACAGAAATGCTGACTAAGAAGGTTATTTCTCGCTAAATATGAGTTGTCCTTCTTATCCATCTTAATATGATAAAACGTTAAGTATAAATATGCTTCTCATCATAGTGTTCTTCATATCGTAAAGATATTTGCTAGGCGGTTACTCTGTCGCATAAAGGGCGAGGTGGATGAATGCAGTTATTTTCTCCATACACCAATATGTGAGTCAATGAGTTGCAAAATTTTACTCCCAAATATGTGGGTCAATGTGCTGTAATGTAATATCCCAGAAATTTAATTATGAATAATTAGTATTTATTATATATTATGGTTTAATTAGGTTGTAATGATTAGAATTATGATCCTGCTAATCTAATTTAGCATAAATTATAAATTTTGCTAAGAGTAGATAATTACGGAGATTTATTTGAAATATGTGAATATAATATGAATTATTTGTTAAATAAAAATATTTTTATGATTGGCAACCCTATAGAACCAATTGGAGGCTAAAAATATCACAACAGTTTTAATTAGTAATATTAATGGGAATATTGAGATAAGTTAATTTTAGAAATATCAGGGTATTCTAAGGTACTCGAAATTGACCAAATACCTAAAAATTAAAGATTTTTTAGTGGCTAAGAAATAATAAGATAACTATTAATAATAAAAAAAAATAATTTTTTTTATTATTATATTATTATTATTAAGGTATTCTAATCAATTTAAAATATATTATGTTTTAAAAAAAAACGTATCAACTAAGTAATATATATATATATATATTAGTTTATAAATTGAAGAAACGAAACTCTCCTCTCTCTTTGTGGGACGAAATCTTCTTTTACCTTGATCTATTTCTTCGATTTTTAACCCAAAATCTAGTAATTCAAGCTCCAGTACTAGCGGGATATTAAATCATTGAAAATGAGAGCTTAAGGTAAGGATTAGTTTTGTTTTAAGTTAAAAATGATTGGTTATACATAATGGCTTTGTGATTTAAAGTGGTTATGGAAATTCTGACTTCATAGAATTGTTCTGGGGTAGCTATGGAATTAGTTTCGATGTTTACTTGTTGAATTTGAGGTGATTTTGAGTTAGAAATTGAGTTTGGAACTTTTTGAAGCTTAAGTTCGAGCTTTAATGGCGTTTTCCGTTTAAGGGCTCGATTTTAATTTTTGTTACGTAAAAAGTGTTGTATATATGGTATATATGTGCCCTGTGAAGTTTGAAATGATTTGGATAGGTTTCAGAGGTGTTTCGGTGAGTGAGAAATTTGAGATTTTCGTGCAAGATCGTTTTTGGAAATTCTTAGGAGATCGGAAATCGTATTTTTATCATAACTTTTCACTCAGGTGTCCGTTTTAGACATTCTATGTACCGTTTTGAAGTATGCAACAAGCTCTACAATATGGTGTATGTTTTACAACTAAAATATAAGTTTTATTTTAGTATTTATACTACAAGGTTTAGTAGAAAACCCTTGATTGTCTTATGTCAATATTAAATAATATTTTGGGATAAATACTTATTGGTATACTGTTGTTGTGACATAGGACCGAGTTCATCGAGGAGGTTTCTCCATTTGGGTTGGCCGATGTGCATGAATCTAGATTAAAGATAAGAAAAGTATATTGTACTACATAGAAGGATCTAAAAGGGAAGGTGATACTGAGAAGAGTTCTTAATGATGGACTCTACTGAGTCGAAGCCTCATCAGATAACACCAGCCATGATATACACAGCCCAAAACCAGCAAGTTTGTTTATTGCTCAAACTCAACCATCCAAAAAGAAAAGTTTGTTTTCCCTAAAGGATACCTGGCATCGAAGGCTAGGACATCCATCTTTGTCTACTTTAAATCAAGTTCTTAAGTTGTCTAATGTAAAAGTTTCAATGAATGAAAAATCGTGTTTTTGTGATGCTTGTCAGTTTGGGAAGTCTCATGTCAAATTCTAATAGATGTTGTTCACACGGATCTTTGGGGTCCAGCACCTGTTACCTCACACACAAATTATACATACTACATTAACTTCATTGATGATCACACTAGGTATACATGGCTATTTCCTTTGAAACAAAAGAATGATGCTCTTCCTGCCTTCAAACAGTTTAAGGCACTTGTTGAGAATAAATTTGAAAGAAAAATTAAACTGTTAAGGTCCGATTCAGGTGGAGAATACCAAGCCTTCTCTGACTTGGTCAATGAGTGTGGAATTGAATTTCAACACTCATGTCCACACACATTTGTCCAAAATGGAATAGCAGAAAGAAAACATCGACATATTGTCGAAATGGGTATAACCTTACTTGCACAAGCACACATGCCACTTAAGTACTGGTCTGAAGCTTTTCAAACCTCAGTCTATTTGATAAATAGATTGCCTACAGCAGTGTTAGAGGGTCGGTCACCTTATGAACTTGTTAATTCTAAGCAACCCGATTATAAACTACTCAAAGTCTTTGGAGCAAACTGTTTTCCATGTATTAGACCTTATCAACAACATAAATTCCAATTCCACTCCATCAAATGTGTAAATTTAGGTTATAGTGAAGTGTTCAAAGGTTACAAATGTCTAAGCCCTCATGGAAGAATCTATATCACAAGGAATGTCATCTTCAATGAAGATGAATTCCCATTTTAAAAGGGTTTTCTAAATAACCATCAACCTGAATAGGTTCTCACAATGCAAGCCCCTCACTCGTGGTTCACTATACCTACTGCTGCTACTTCTCACTCAAACCAGTCCCTGCCTTCTGGTGATTCATCCTTACAGCAGCAAGAACATCTCTCAGAATCACCAACTCTGGAGTCTCCTTCATCACATGTTAGTAATTCACCCAGTATTGAACTTGATTTCTCAACTAAAGTGCCTCACACTCCTACTGCTAGTGCAGATGCTACTGTCCAAATTTCCCCTGTACAGGAACTAAATGTCCCTCCTGCTAACTCACCACAAGGACATCCTATGATTACCAGAGCCAAGGCCGGCATCTTTAAACCAAAAATTTACATTGGTGAAGCCAAATTTGATTTTACAGATCATGAACCAACTCGTGTTGAAGATGCACTTCGCCATCTTAGCTGGTCAAGAGTAATGGACGTGGAAATCATTGCTTTGAAAAAGAATAAGACATGGATTCTGGTACCATTCTTAGCAGCATACAACATTGTGGGGTGTAAATGGGTCTATCAAATTAAATACAATGCGGATGGTAGTCATCAAAGGTACAAAGCCAAGCTTGTATCGAAGGGTTTTCATCAAAGACCAGGGTTGGATTTCAAAGAGACATTCAACCTAGTTGTAAAAGCACCAACAGTGAGAGTGGTCCTTACATTGGATGTATCAAAGAATTGGGTGATTAAACAGCTTGACATCAACAATGCATTCTTGAAAGGCACTTTGAAGGAGGATGTATACATGATGCAGCCTCCAGGTTATGAGTCAACCGCCTTTCCCAACCATGTTTGCAAGTTAACCAAGGCGATGTACGCTCTGAAACAGGCACCTCGTGCCTGGTATGATCAGTTCAAAAGCACTCTCAAAGTATGGGGTTTTGAAAATTCCAGGGCCGGCACTTCCTTCTTTATTCTGAAGAAACCAAAGTTTGTCATCATGCTTCTTATTTATGTTGATGATATTATCTTAACAGGCAATGACACTACTGAATTGGAAGCCTTCACCAATCGTCTTGACAAATGCTTCTCACTTAAAGATCTCGGGCCTCTCAATTACTTCCTTGGAATAGAAGTATTCAGAGACTCAACTGGAGTTTATCTATCTCAGGGAAAATACATTAGTAAGTTGCTGCAAAAAGTCGAGATGGCTAATGTGAAACCTACACCAACACCTATGATTGCTGGCAAGCCACTGCCCATCACTGATGGAGAAATTCTAAATTCACCAACCAACTACAGAAGCTTAATTGGTGCACTACAATACTTAAGTCACACAAGACCCGACATTACTTATGTCGTCAACAAGCTTAGTCAATTCCTTAAAGCTCCGACAACCACCCACTGGAATGCTACGAAAAGAGTCCTCGGGTATTTAAAAGGAACAATGTATCATGGCATACATATCTCTCCCAGTGATCATCTTTCATTAACAGGTTATTCGGATGCCGATTGAGCATGTTGCCCCGATGATAGAAAATCCATAGGCGGATATTGTGTGTTCATGGGAGACAGCCTCATCTCTTGGTCATCTAAGAAACAATTCGTCGTTGCTCGCTCAAGTACGAAATCGGAATATAGGGCTCTTGCTCACCTAGTGGCTGAGATAACATGGTTGCAGGGACTACTTGGAGAAATGAAGTTCAATTCACCAAATCGCCCTGTCATTTGGTGTGATAATATGGGGGTTGCAGCACTTGCTACAAATCCAGTATACCATGCGAGAACCAAACATGTTGAGTTGGATGTTCATTTCATAAGGGACAAAGTCTTGCAAAGACAAGTTGACATCAGGTTCATTCCCTCACACGAGTAGGTGACTGACTGTCTAACCAAGGGTCTCTCACCATCTAGATTTAATTTTTTTATCAACAAACTCCAGTCGGTTGAATCCCCCTGTCGTTTGAGGGGTGGTGTCAAGAAATGATGGTGAAGTGGCAGTGACATGGAAGGTGATCTGGAATGCCAATGTGGCTCTGCTGGTGTAAAGAAAAATCTTTTAGAATATTCTCTCCGTACAAGCCGTTAGCATAAGATTCCTCAATTTGTTAGTCTTATTTTTTGTGCCTTATTCTATTGTAATCTTGTGCCATCTGGCCCTACTATAAACGGCTGAGATCAGCCTGTGTAAGTATTAAATAGCAATGAATTCCTCTCAGCAAATTGAGCTGAGATTTTACCTAATACTGTGTGTGTGCAAACTCTGTTTTCTTCACTTTGCAATTCATTTAACATTTTATAAGATTATAATAAAGAGAACCAGTTACAATATTAACAGCTAATTATATGGATAGATAGAGCAAAATAAGACAAGATATATGGAAGCAAGCAAGGCATGAGTTGGTGGTGGTCCAATTAGTGCCTTAGTTGTAGTCGAACCCACCCCTGTTATATAAATATATATATTTATATCGATTCATTGAGTGCGTGTTGTGGACTTGTAGTATAGTACTTGTCATTCCGTACGTACAATAATCTTCGATCATTGACACAGACCCCTACCACTCGTACCATGCATAATATATGATTATGACACGTAACTATTGGATTAGAGATATATGCCATGCATGCACCCATGACTCATCTATTATTATTTATTCATTTAATTAATTATACTACGTACATACCCTACCATGTACTATACTCCACATCAAAATTCACTCGTCCATTACAATAATTGTTCAACAAAATTTATAAACGGCCCAACCAAAATCAACTTCCTAAATCAAACTAAATAATTTGACAAAAAATACAATTTAAATAATAACCTAACTGTTAAATCGGCCCGTTTATTACTAAAATATGTGACAAACATACAGAACTTCTATTCATGGAAAGATTAACATTTTTCGTAAAATTACTCCACACCCGGACTCTCTATGTAAATGAGCATCCGGGAGTAGGTCTCCCATGTCAAGATAAATGATCAAACATATCTTTAGCCATCTGAGAGGTACTAAACTTCTGAATTACAAGTTCGCCAGGACTATCATTTTCCTAAGATTTCAAATATAGATACGTTATTAATTATTTATTGTTATAATTTAAATAATCAAAAATCATCCATAGATGATTTACATTGAGTATAAACAAATTTACCGTTCTATCCCTCAATATATTTTATCCTTAAAACACTTAGTTTCCTATAAATGATATGTCAGTAAACTAATATAAAAACTGAAATAAGAGCTCTTTCATTTATCTCTATTAACCCAAGCTCAAAGGAAATCATCATTTCACTTCTATGTTATAGAAGTTATAGATTTCGTACCTATGATTAGCGCTCTCATTCAATTGTACTATCATGTTCCCAAGATATAAGTATTAGGCTGATCCATTTGGTCAACTTTAACGAACAAGTCAAAGAACACAAATAATACAATTAAGCTAGAACCTAACCATCTCAAGATTAAGTTCTTTTGATCTAAGATCAACTACGTGATATTGACTTAAAAAGATATAACGATAAATTTATGATATATTTTTCAAGTTCAGTATCGGTCAAGTTTGATGTATACTCTATACATCCGATACTAGCATATTTTACCAATGTCCTGGAAAGGACATACCACTTATCCAAGTGTATTTAAACTTTATCGTTTATTATCACGTCAGTATAAATTTAGTGCACTGATAAATCATGGGACTTAAACTTTGAAGTATATAATCACAATTACTTTTTACTATGGTGACATCACTGTAATTGTGAATAATAATATGTTCTTAATTTATCAGAAATTATATATTAAACTATAAACATGAAAATAACATGTAAACTTAAATGACTTCTAATCTTCTATTGATAGTAATTTGATTATACTGAAATGAGTTTTATTTAGGGCATAAAATCCCAACAAACTTCTACTTGTACTAACATAAAACTAGAAGTGCATTCAATCAATTTACGGCCTTGATATCCACATCAAGTGTAGTGTATTTGACTATACCCAAATAACAGGAACTATAAAATTGTAGTAAGCAACAACTTTCTCCATTATTACTTTCTTTTGTGTTCATAAAATATTATGGAACATCGTTTTTCTGTATGTATATTACTCCTCTAGGGATATTAAATTCTTTACTGCTTAACAAGTGCATCTTAATGTACAAAAGACACAACTCTAATTCTATTCAAAATAGAATAGAGATAAAAACAGTTAAGAACTTTCTTCAGTTTGAATAACTTTCTAGTGTCTTTAAAAAGCAACTCAGTTATTTAGCTTCACTGGTAGAACTGAATTATTATAAATGAGTTTTTACACCCTTCTAAAATAATTTCTCTACCCCCAGAATAATCACCATCTCTGATATTAAGTTCTGAGTCGGTGTAGATATAAAGATTCTAAATACACCCCCTATCATCTAACATGTAGGTCACTTTTAGAAATTCTTTCTTGATCGTCTCCCTATGTTCCTTGGATAGATTACATCTTTGATTGCTCCCACTCAACAGTATAAGTCTAATTTAATGCATACACAAGTGTGCATTTAACCTCTTACTATTAGTACTTAGGGACATCTTGTTGTGACATTTTATCTTTCTTTAGAAATAATAAGTTCCTTCTAGATAAAGTTATCAAGATAGCATTCTAGTATTAACTTTAAAGTAATATACTTGCTTAAGATTAAGTAATCACTAGAGATACCATAAATCATTTCATAAGAACCAGGAATTGTGCTTAAGTCTTTCAAATAGACATTGCAAGATTTCCTATCTTATCCTCATAATTCTAATAAGTTATTACTATCCATATGAATGGTTAAATTAACTTTCTTTAGTGTTATTTTAAAGTTTCTTTCTTGAACATATCATGGTAAGTCATCACTAGTGTCATCCAAATAATAACAAGCTGGAAGTCTTAAAATCTTCCCGCTAAGATAAGGTACTGTGATTTTATGTCTAGTGACTTCAGTGGTATCTATTTCTATTATAACATATATTGGAACGCATACATAATCAAGAATAAGTTCTACTAGTTTGCTAGTTAAATTTCATATTATATATATGTCTAATCAAAATATGTGTGTTATAGAGATTCTGTGGTGTTTTAAATATAATCAAGAGTTCAATGTAAAAAAAGTTTGAACTTCATATATTAATAACTTCCTCCACCCCTATGTGTTATAAATATTATGTGGTGTTTTGAATATAATCTAGAGTTCAATGTAAAAGATCACTACATATATCAAAAACGTAAAAGATCTTTGAACTGCATATATCAATAACTTCTTCCACCTCTATCAAATCACAAGATCTTTTATTAAACAAAATCTTAATAATAATTGTTTAAGAATGGATAATTATTCATAAACATTGAATTTAAATTATATTTTTTATGTGGTATTATGCCTTTGCAGAGATTAATATAACATAAATTTTATTAAAAGTAATGAGCTAATTCTTTATTTTATGTAGCCATTAACTATAACGATAACAAATACATAATTAAAAAAAAAGTCACAACACATTATACATGGCAAAGTATATTAATTATATATGATAAAATAATAATCTCAGTTTGTACTTATTATTATTTCGGTTACAAACCCATTCACTTTTTAATTGTAGAAAATTTTTAATTTTTGACTAAATTTGTTTCAATAATATCAATTCAAAGAAAAATTTATTTTAACTAAATTTAAAAATATATATATATTTGAATTAATTAAAATTAAATAATAAATTTATTAAAAAGTAAGGTAAGAATCTAGACTATATGTATATGGTTATGTATAATAAAATCGAATATAAATATTAGTTTTATATAATTCATATCGTAAAGACAAATTATGTTAATAAAAATAGAATATTATATACTCGTACATATCGTAAGTTTACAGTACAGTCTTAAAAGAGTATTCGACACACAGAAAAAAATTTTAGTTTATTTTTTTTTATATAATCGTGTATCTAAGGACCACCTGTAAACTTTCAGAAAATTACGAATAATTTACAATGTTGAAAATAAGATTTACATATTTTGTTATATATGTGATTATTTTTTCGTATACGCATGGTAATTATCTGTTTAAACTTTTTTTTCGTCATTGTATTTAGAATTTTTTAAAAATTTACAAGTTGTACTAAATAGATAAGAAAAAATTAAAAAAACTTTCTAAATATCGAAATAGATAAAAGTCTACTAGCACAATCAATTAGAGGATCTACTATAAAAGTTTTACTATATTATATCTAAATATAGTAATTAATTTAAAATAAAGTCAGATACAAATCATTAAAATTCGATATATTGAAAGAAAAAAAAAATTATCATTGTATCATAATATCTATTGTAAGTTGTTTTTATAATTAATAACATAATGATTATTAAAAAAAAAATTAATAACATAATGATAATGGTGTATAGTTATGTTGAATTCCCTAAATATTAAATTTTTGGTTATCTAATGAAATGTGAACCAAATTTTTATTTGGGGAATTACCCCATATACTATCTTTTTTTAACTTTTTTTTTAAATTTACGATTTAGGTTTCTAAAGTGGTTGCAGTGCTAGTTGCAATAGGGGTTCTATACGATTTTTTGTTGCAATTTAGGTTACAGCACTAGTTGAAATAGGGGTTTCTATGTAAAATTTCGTAAAAATGCAAAAAAAAAAACTAATTTGAAGTGTAAAAAATGAAAAAACCACTTTTTATTTTCACATTACTACTGGTGACAAATCTTCTTTAATAACAAGCTTGTTCCTTCATCTTAATTTTTATGATTTTCAATTATCATGCCTTAAGTTGAATGGGATTACACATTCTTACTTCTTGGGCCAGATTTTATTTTCTAGATGCTTGGGCTTTTATTTTAAAGCTTAAAACACACCATTCGTAGACTTGGGCCTTGAAACTGCCATACTTCTCATTTTTCTGAGAGCTGGTGTATTTTTATTTTATTTTTTTAAGGAAAAATATCAACCACTAAATACCTACTACGGTTGAAAATTTATTTAAAAATAGCATTTACCATCAATAAATTTTCAATACAATTAGGATTTGTAAGCCACCAATTATCACTACTACGTCAAATCAAGTTTAGCCAGGAATGAACAATATATACCATTACAATTTACAAAATCTATTACAAAAGAGAAAACTAACGAGCCTATTATAAAGAGTTAAGATGAAAAAAAGTTATGATAGAAACATTGAATCAAGGGCTATTTTAAAAAAAAAAAATATGGGAAAAATTATTAAGATTATGATAAATATAGCATAAAAAATAAATGTCATTAAATATAGTATTATCTAACTAATCAAACTAAAAATATGATTTTTTTTTTTCTAAAAAAAAACTATATAAAACATTAAAAAGAAATTTAAATTTAAAATTCATAAAAAATAAAAACTTAATTAAATTACTATAAAAAAAATATTAAAATTCTCTTTATATTTATTTTTTAAAAAAATAAAATAATTAAAACTATAGTGATCACCGAAGTTGTCACTCGTGCCGGAAAAGTCACCGGAGTTTACTGACAGCACCGAAAAAGTCGTCGGAGTAGCCGCCGGTGCCGGAAAAGTCATCGAAGTTGGTGCCGGCGCCGTAAAACTCGTCAAAATTAGCATTGTCGCTGGAAAAATTACCAGGAAATTGGTTTCTTGATGAAGAAACCGGTTTCTTAGTGATTTTTCAGGTAATTTTACCGGTGACAATGCCAAGTCCGACGACTATTCTGGAGTATGATGTCGGTGCCGGAAGAGTCGCCGAAGTAGTTGTCGGTGTCGGAAAAATTGCCGGAGTTATTGCCGGCGTCATAAAAGTCGTCAAAATTGGTATTGTCGCCAGCGAAATCACTAGAAAAATTACCAAGAAAGCGGTTTTTTCATCAAGAAACCGGTTTCTTCACCAAAAAAGTGGTTTCTTCATCAAGGAACTAATTTTGTTACACAACAATAATAAAGATTATGAGAACAAAACAAAAATGATATTTACTGAAAATAATTGAAACTAGTTTCATCAATCAACCAAATAGAGAAAAAAAATACCAAGAAACTGGTTTCTTCATCAAGAAATTGGTTTCTTGATGATGAAGAAAAAAAAACTAGTTTCTTGGTGGTTTTTTTGGGTAATTTTTCCGACGACAATGCCAATTCCGACAAATTCTCAGAGTTTACTGTCGGTACTGAAAAAGTCATTGGAGTAGCTGTCAGTGTATTAGTCGTCAGAGTTGCTACCAACGCCAGAAAAGTCGTCAGAATTATCATTGTCGTCAGAGAAATCACTGGAAAAATCATCAAAAAACCGGTTTCTTGAAGAAGAAATTGGTTTCTTGGTGATTTCTCAATAATTTATCCAGCGACAATGCCAATTCCGAAGAATTTTCTGGCGCCGACAGCAACTCCGACGACTTTTTCGACACTGACCGCTACTCCAACGACTTTTCCGACACCGATCGCTACTCCAACGACTTTTTCGGCACCAACCGCTACTCCGGCGACTTTTCCGACACTAATAGCAAACTCCGGTGACTTTTCCGGCATCAATGACAAATAAAACTTCTTAAACAAATAAAAACATTAAATATGGGATTTTAAAACCTAATTACATATATATGGCATATCAAATACCATAAAAAGACCTAAAAACAAAAAAATACCATATAAATTGGTCAAACTTAAATGTGCCATATTTATCATAAGAACTTTTAAAATCCCATAGTAAGTGTAATTTCCTCTTGAATCAAAGCATTATCGATAGCTAAAGCTACAGCCATTAAATAAGGGAAATTTACAAAAATATTGGAATTTGGGTTAACTTTTACAAAAATACTGTCACACGAAAAAGTTTTCAAAAATACTGTATTTTTTTAAAAACACCAGCAAAACACTAAGCAGAACAACTCAAAGCAACAGTAGAACAACAAGAAAACACTGTGTTCCAGTGAAAACTTAACACAGTATACTGCAGTATAAAACTTATAAAAAATTACAATAAAAAAGTAAAAAATACCGCCTGACAGTATTTTTGTAAAAAAATAGCAAAAGTTAGTATATCATGTAAATTTCCCTTAAATAATTATTTTCATATAAATTTTAATTTAAATTTAAATAAAACATTAATTTTATTTATTTATTTATTATTTTATCATTTAATAAAATTAGTTAAATATACTTTCTTATAAATAAATTTAAAATTAAATTAAATTTCATATACTTAAAATATATAATTCAATTATATTAATTTTTGTTCTTATTGTTTAAACTAGTAAACATCCCGCGCTTCGCGGCGGATATATAAAATATTTTAAATTATATATAAAAAATAAATCGTGTATTTTAATTAATAATAATTACTTAGTAAAATTATATTAAAATTTTAATTTTACTATTAAAAAATTTGTGACATAAATACTTAAAATATTAAACTTGTTTCTAATAAATACCGAAATTCAAAAAATAGTAGCATAAATCTTCATTTATGGTTTAATTTTTATTCTGATGTGTGTGTTAAGTTCTAGGTTCGAATTTTATTGCGTGTGTTTTTAATGTTTGAGTTTAGTGTTTTACTGGGGTTCGAATGTTTGAGTTTGTGTTTATGAGATCTATTTTTTTTTTATTTATTTTTATAGATTTTGAGAACTTTAAATTTGATGTTGTTTCTATTGATTATTGAAATTGAGAGTTTGAATTTTTATACGGGAATTAAAGTTTGTCTTTTCGTTTTATTGATTGAAAAATATTAGTAGAAAGTTTATGCAATGAGAATTTTGACTATATGAAATTAGAATTAAAAAATAGCATTTGAATCGAGAATCAAAGTTTATTGTTAATCTGTAAAGATAATATGGTTGGAAGAAGATGGAAAAATTGATTTTCATTTCATTTAATATGTGTATAATGTCTTTTTTTTTTTAATAATATGAATTTATTTTAATTAATTTTTAATTTTTAAAATATTTTTTCTAAAAAAATTATTACTTTGACCAATACTATATTTACATGTGGCGATTTATTGATCAACTAACAGAACAATAAATTAAGTATTAAGTTTAGAAATTTGAGATTATGAATAGGAACTAAAGTAATGGCATTAACTTTATGTGATTGGAATATAAAAATAATGCATTATGAAAAAATTTGATTCATAATCTTACACTTATTTATACGATAAATAATGCATTATGATTGGAATATAAAAATATTTAATTAGATATTTCAAATACCTAATTTTTTTTTAATAATTTACAATTATTATAAACAGATATTTGATTTTTGTAGTCATTATAATAATTATTTAAAATATAAATTAGATATTTTAAATATCCAATTTTTTTTTATAAATTTAAATATTTGGTACAAATAGAAATTAATGTAGAATAAAATTGAGAAAAAAAAATTGAACAAATAGACTTTATTTTTTCAATAGCATGTAATTTTATAAAAATACAAATAAAAAATTGAGACTAATGAATAAATTATGAATAATTTAAAAGTTATCGAGTGTAGTTGTGTACATCAAAAAAATATATTATAAAATATAAAAAGAAAAAAAATACTAATAGAAAATCAAGATTTTTGATGTTGTTCATTAATGTTATTGTTAATGCTGAAGTAGTCTAAAGAGAGAGTTAGCCTCAACTCCCTATACTCACATTACAAAAATACAAATCAATACAAAAATTAATATGCATAAAAACAATCAATTGTGAATATTAATGTGTAAATAAAACACAAAATTATTACTAATAAAAGTAACTTCGTGGAAAACAATTTTCGTATACACAGAAAACTCGAAAAAGAAAAGAAAATAATTGATAGCAAGAAAATAGGATGACAAAAAATAATTGGATATGTTGTTATTAGAACATAATTAAGTGATTCATATGACCATTGTGAGAAAAGGGATGATGTATATTTGTATATGAATATTTGAGTTATGGTTAGCTTTCTAACAAGGTTTATCGTAGCTACACCCACTCCGATAGAATTTTTTTATATATCTCGCTAATTTGAGTTGTTATTTGCAATTTCACGATTTCAATCACCATTTTTGACTCGAACTTAGGTGCACTGTCCATAAACCAATTAAGCATTGATTCAAGCCACAAATTATCAAAATCAAATATTTGTGCAATTAAAGATGTGGTTATTACGAAGAGATACTATTTTAAATGTATCGGTTTCGACTACATGTTTACCGTCAATTAAACCTTAAGTTTTATCATCTACAACTATTTTGATTGCATTCGTATTCCCCCGTCTCCAAATCTGTAAATGTTGGAGAAGATTATTGTTGTTGTGCGAATTCATGGGTATGATATTTGTATGTGCACTTGTTTATTTAAGATTGGTTCTTTATTCTTTTCATTTGAAATTTTTTCTCACTGATCATTCTATTATTTTTTGCGTTTATTCAGAACATGCAAGTTGCTCTTGCATTTTAGGTCCCTGATGGCTAGCGTCAAGAAAAGCAAGCTATCCTTTTGACTGCTTTTCATGTGTGCATTTTAATATTGGAATCTGTTAAGACTATGTTTCTTAATTTTGTATCATTTTTCTATGTATATATGCAATATTGCTTAAACAAACTCTGACTTTACAGTTGCTTATGGGTGGACCGTGGAGGTAGTTCGTTCTCTGCAAGGCCAAATTGGGAATGTATATAAGATTGTGTAATTTTTCTTAGTCTTCCAGCTTCTTTCTTTTGTTATATAATTTATCATATTTGGTTTTATAGTTTAAATGTTATTCCAGATAATATAATATGGCCATAATATCTCTTTCTTTGATTTCTTTATAAAGTGCACTATTTACCATTCTTTTTTTCTCTTTTGAATAAGTTTAGTATTCATTAAAATTGTGTCTTTTCTCCTTTGAACAGATCTTCATATCTTAAATAAATACGATTCAGTCCTTTTCTGTGTCCAACTACATCTTCTGTAACTCCAGTCTATTTAGCATTTACACAATCGAAATTGTGAGGTTCACATTTTAAATTGTGTGGGTGAATGTAGCTTGTTATTTGTTGATTTATTAGTAGAATCATGTAGGATCTACTTATCTTTTCTATATATAAAATTTTAGGCTCTTACTTTCTTCTCTCTTCCTTTATTTTATTTTTTTTATATAATAATAGAGTAGCCATGATTCATTGAGTGGATGTCCATGTTATAATTTATATTTCAATTCCAAGTGAAATAATAGCTCTGTCATAAAAATTAGCTAAAAAAATTAGTCATTTTCCTCTTGTCAATTTGCAAGGATGGATGGTGCAATGGGCTTCAACATTATGCTGCCTTATGTTCTTTTAATTTTTGAGCTAATGCATTTAAAATTTATTTCACATAATTACAATTTTATTCATATAAATTAATAATTACTTAAATATTTTATTTTTAAAACTATAACCAATATTTTTTTTAGAATAAATACCATCATTATTTTACAAAAGTTTTCAATTGGACATTTATTTAGTTAAATGATAAATTGGGACTTGGATTTTTTCAAAATGGTACAAAATAGTACCATGAATTAATTTTTTTTTGTCAAAATAAAAGTTAATAATAACTCGATCTAGAGTTGTTACGACAAAAACGAATAAAATATATAATAAAAATAATTTATTAAATTACTTACATAAAATTAAATATATGATTAAGTATATACGTGCCTCATACGTAGTTTTTTTCTAGTATATATACGAAGTTTATGTGATTTGAAATTTAGGTTCAAATATTTTTGTTTTTTTAATTTATATATTAATAAAATAAATGGTGTAGTTTATAGATATGAATATTTTTAAAAAAAATATATATAAAAAAGAAAGAATTAAGGATAGAATAGAAAATAGTTTTATAATAATTTTAGATGTATTTAAAATAATGTAATGAGTAAAAATTATTTTAGATTTTGTATTTCACAGTTTATTTTATTAAATAATAAAATAGATGTATATTTTAAAATAATAAAAATAAAATTAGCTTAATTTTTGTAATTTTTTTTTTAATAAAACCAATTTAAAATTCAATATTATTTTGATAAAATCTATTTTGTCATTTAACATAAATCTAATAGTAAATTTTACAAAAAAATAAAAAAAATTATCATGTGTACATGTCTTACATAATATAATATTTTACCACCAAAATTTTAATTTTTATAATTAAGTGTTAAAAAATATAAAATTCATATAATTTTACTACCAATATCCTTTCATTAATTATACTTATAACAAATTTATTAATTATTTTATCATTAATAAAATTAGTTAAATGTAATCTTTTATAAATAAATTTAGAATTAAATTAAATTTTATATGTTTAAAATATAATTAAATTAAACTTATTTTTGTTCTTATTGTTTCAATTATTATAAATAAATTTAGAATTAAATTAAATTTTATATGTTTAAAATACTGCAATCTTCTTTATTTTTATTGAAATACTAAAACAAAATATACGAATTAAATGGCTACTAACTCATTTTTTCTAATTGTATGTGTAACACGAGAAATTATCCCAATTGCATTGCATAATATTATTATAGTTAATTATCAATACTAAAAACAAATTTAACATTTTCTGAATAAAATAAAATATGATAATTTGGATACTAATTAATGGTGCTTAAAATGCCCAAACAATTCAAATCATGAACGTCGAATGACCTCTCATCTTTTGCCTACAATTACTTTATAAATAAGTTGGAAAGAAAAACAGACAAGCCAATTAATCAGAAACACATTTCTTGAAAAGGTTCTTATTTTGAGCTCAAACATGTAAGGAGAGAAGGATCTCAGATACAAATGAATGGATGAGATTAATTATCCTCATGTTAAATCAGATTAACGAGATTATGATATCTCATCATCATCGAACCTTTCTTCCCCTAATATCTCAAACCAAAGAGAAAGATTTAACTTAATAATCAATTTTAAGTACTAAAAGAAGCCTCAGAAAGCCAGTAAATTCACATCAAAGAATTTCAGTCGGTAATTCCAACTTGTAAACTAATCCTCATTGGCCTCGTGAA
This sequence comes from Cannabis sativa, assembly GCF_029168945.1. NCBI lineage: Eukaryota > Viridiplantae > Streptophyta > Magnoliopsida > Rosales > Cannabaceae > Cannabis > Cannabis sativa. The sequence goes on from NC_083603.1 coordinate 46,313,864, forward strand.
ACTGATAACATAATAAAATAGAAAATGTAATCGCACAAAACGGCTCAATAGACCAATCAAAAATAAGGTCTACAGATTCCTATCAAAATGCGAAACAGAGAATTATTATTGGACCAATCATAGCATCGCCGGTCAAAGCTCTTAGAGAGCTACCGTAGACGTGGCATCGATCCGTACAAAATCAAATGCAGCAGAGTTCATTATAAGAACGGTGAAACCCTCAGAGACCCGTTTAAAATCACACACACAGAGTGAGCACCGTAATCAAATACTCTATCCCAACCAAACAACAAAGACCCCGGAAAACGACATCGTTTCCACAGAGGAAAATAGTCGAAAGGGCTTTGTGAATGGTGAAATTGGGAGTAGAGCAATGGCTACGATTGTGAACACTCTGCTGTTTAAAGTGTCATACGGCACTTCCTATCAATTTTAGGGGAGTGCTTCTTCATTGGGATATTTCCTATTTCTGTAAAAAATATAAATAAAACCCTAACCCTAAAAACATATATAAAATTAAAACTCTAACAAAAGGGGCTAAGCCAAAATTAATAGTTAGCAAACGCAAAGTGGTGTTGTTAAAGATATTGAATAAAATGTACCAAAGAAGTTGGGGGACCAGAGAATCAAGGAAAGATGTTAACCTGGGCAGCAAAGAAACCCCCAACCCTTCGAAAAATCAATATTTGCCAATAGAACAAAGCTTGCAAGAAATCGATCAACAGATCTCAAGCCCTTGCAGCCGAAAGGAGAGGCATTGTCACAGCGCTTAATCAAAACGAAATCATATACGACCACTACAGTAGTTTACACAAACAAATGGGATGAAAAAGAAACTAAGAGGAAAAAGAGAAGCAGCCTCAGCTGCTCTGTTATTCAAAAAGAGTGAAACTTCGGGTATATATATACGCAAGCTTAAGCCCTAACTCAGCCACCCAAGATAAAGAAAAGAAACCCTAGGTTATTTTGGACACCTAATCATACAAATCTAAAACAACTAGAAAATTAATAAAATTAGTGGTAAATACCATTTTGGACTTGTGTTTTGCAAAAGTTATTAATTGGACCATCTGTTTTGTTAAATGACAAAATGAAACATGTATTTTCTAAAATTATACAAATAGAATCCTGAACTGATTTTTTATCAAAATAAAACTTAATAATAATCTAATCTAGAGATGTTATGACAAAATTGGTTACATTTTTTGTATCTGTTTGTGTTAGAAATCGTATATTAAAAAGTGAAATTATTAAAAATTGACCTCAATGTCCTATTTTTACTATTTTAAAAAATATAGGGTGTATTTTATTATTTAACAACATAGATGGTTCAATTGGTAACTTTTACAAAATACAAGACCCAAAATGATATTTACCCTAAAATTAAAGAAGTTTAACATACTAGTAATTTGGGCATAAATAGATAAGTTTAGCTCCGATTACAAACCTCAAGTTGTCATAGAAAGTATTAAGAAGTATGTGTGTGGGAGTCATAGGATCAAAGTAACTCATATAAATATAAAAATAAAAGACCCTTCTAAAACCTATAAAAAAAGAATTGATTATAGATAAATATCTAATTAAATTTTTTAACAGTAAAAATGCATTTCGCTACGATTGTGAAATTTATGTAAGTACTTGGCCGTTAAGTGTCAGGTTAGTGTACGCATTGTTATACCTAAAATTCGGCTATCAACTAGAAGCTGTCACATGTATTTCAGGAGGAATATGAATCAACTCAATGATTATAGTATTAAATTGCATTATTAAATGCAACTTAAATAACTCATTTCAATAAATTACGGTTTGTAGAAATATTCAAACTCCCTGCTGTTGGAAGTTAGTTTACCAAGATCTAGATATACTTATGTTCATTGATTATAATTTTATAATCTAACACCCTAAATATGAATATTCTAATATGATAAAATAAACATATAAGAGATTAAGAAATCTTTACATTGATGGCAGCAGAATAATAATGACTCCTTTCATTTAAATCTCAAGCCCTTGATTTCTTTCTGTAGCTAAGCATTACCAAGATCTGAACCTGGATCTACTCTCCTTCAATTTGGTTGGATTATTCACATTCTTCCACACTATGATTGAGTAGTTGACTTGATATGAGTGGGCATGGTACTCTATCACTAAATGAACAAAATCAATGAAGAAGAAGAAGAGGGGATTCGAAATTACTATAGAAGGAGACTCTCAATTTTTAGTTGTCTGACAAAGAATGAAAACTAGGTTATTTTAGATGGATGAGAATGAGAGTTATCTTATTCCTTTTATAGTAGTTCAATTAGAGTTTAGTTTAGAATTAAATGGAATTAAAAAAGATAAAATAATGGCTTTATTGGACTTAAGTGGTATTCCATGTCATGGACCTCACTAGTTACAATTTTATCATTTATTTAACTCGTCTTTCTTTTCACAAATGCCATATTTTAATTCTAACTATATAATAATTATATAATAATTATAATTAATTATCAAATAAAATGTTCATTTAACTTATCTATTAATTAGACCTTACAAAGTCTCCCAATTAACAAATAAATCCTAAAACCTATTTTCTTCACAATTAAGCTCTTGCTTAGGTAAATTCATAATTAAGACATAATCTATTTAGAATTATAATTGATTAATTAAAACTAATTAACTGAGTCTACAAGCAGTATTATCTCAACTAGTGTGGGGATCATGAGTCTATATAATCAAGCTTCCAATAAGTAGTTCTAGAATTTACCAAGTAAATTTTTTAACTTATTAATTCCTCCTGACTCCACTATATATTTGGAATTGCACTCTTAATTATATAAAACGCTCTATATGTTCCAAGATATAGATACACTATTAATTATCCATTCTTATTATCCAAATAGTCAAAGATTCTCTATGATCTACATCGAGTAGGGACAAATACCGTTCTACCCTTCAATATATTTTATCCTTAAAACACTTAGCTACCTATAAATAATATTTCAGTAAACTAATATAATTACTGAAATGAGATCTCAATCATTTATCTCTATTAAGCCAAGCTTGAAGGAAATTATCTTTTCACTTCTATGCATTTATAAAAGCTATAGATTTCATATTTATGATTAACGTTCCCACTCAATTATACTTCATGTTCTTAAGATGTAAGTATTGGGCCGATCCATTGGTCAACTTTAACGAACAACTCTAAGAACATAAATAACACAGTTGAGATCGAACCTAAGCATCTCAGTATTAAGATCTATTAACCCAAGATCAACTAACTGATATTGACTTAAATATGTAAGTTTATGATATCTTATCCAATGTCAATATCAGTTTGGTCCGATGTATACTCCATACATCCGATACTAGCATACTTTGCCAATACCCTGGAAAGAACGTAACACTTATCCAAGGTGTAAGTAAATTTTATCGCTGATTATTATATCAGGGTAAATCCAGTGTACTGACAAATCATGGGACATAAACTTTGAAACATATAATCATGATTATATTTCACTGTGTTGACAACACTATAATCATGAATAACTATATGTTTTGGATTTAATAGAATTTATACATTAAACATATAATCATGAAATAAATCATGTGAACCATGCAACATAAAATAATTTATGGTCTTTTACTAATTAGTAAATCTAATTATATTGAAATGAGTTTTATTTAGGGCATAAAATCTTAACAAACTCCCACTTGCAATAATATAAAACTAAAAGTGCATTTCAATTAATCTCAACACCTTGATGTCTAGATCAAGTGTAGTACGTAATATTATCTCTGTAGTAGGATCTGACAGGCTGTATTCAATACAACCTTTCTCCACCATTACATCTCTTTAGTCACAACATCCTTGATATTGTGTAAGTCCTTTCTATATGATTACTCCTCTTAGGATACTGAATTCTTTACTATTTGGCAATTATATCTGTGTTAGTTAGGAAATAATACTAGTAGTTAATTTATTACTAGAATAATGCTAAAAACTGTATAGAACTTTTCATAGGCTGAATAATTATCTAATAGCCTTCTTGGCCACTTTAACATTCAGTCTCACTGGTAGAGTTAGAGATTCTAAATTGGTCTTTAAACTTCTCCAAAAAAAATCATTGTTCCACCCCCAGAGTAATCACCATCTCATAATTAGACTTTCTAGCATTAACGCAAGTCTATAAATTTGATTTGGTGTAGTCTAAGAGTATTAAAATACCATCATTATCATTTAACATATAGTTGTTTTTTTTAATCTTAAGATTTAGTTCATTATCTTACAATGTTCCTTTTCTGGATTGAACTGATACCTACTCATAACTCTCACTAGGGGTGTGCAGAAAGTCATCCAATCGACCGATCCAATCCCAACCGATCCAATAGAATCGGATATCCAATCATAATTGGATCGGATCGGATGCAAATTTTAAAAATCCAATTGGATCGGATCGGATATTGGATGAGATATCCGATCCAATGGATAACCGATCCAATCCAATCCAATATCATCCAATGTCCATCCAATCATATTTAATATTTATAATTTTATACATTTAATTATTTTATTTAATATTTTATATATTATTTTATTATCTATGTTAGATTATTAGGTTTTAAATTATGTTTTTTCATATATATATATTTTGTTTAATGAAATTAGCCTAAATAGTGGTTTTAAATGGATTGGATTCATCCATGGGATCTATTGGATGGATCTAATCCAATCTAATAAAAAACCAGTTAAAGCATCCAATGGATGGAACCGATCCAATCCAATACATCCCATTGGATCGGATCGGATCGGATGACTCAATTCGATTGGATTGGATCGGATGGAAAAATCCAATATCCAATAAATAATTGGATTGGATCGGATGGGTCCAAATCCATTGGATGTGATCCAATGAACACTCCTAACTCTCACTCAACAGCAGGTATCTGGTCTAATGCATACCAGAGCATACATGAGACCTCTCACTATTGATTCTTAAGGAATTCCTTTCATGACTTTTATCTTTTCTAGAATAGTTAAAATTGTTCCTTAGATATATAAAATCTATATGTAGGAGCCAAAAAGTTTCCTTTAGAATTAGCCATTAGAAAAATGCTTCAGCATCTCACTAAAGTAAGTTGCTTGCACTAGAGTAAGTAAATTACTAGGTATACCACAAGATACAGGTTTAGATAATCTCAAACCTACTACACTAGGATCGAGAAGTTTTGTTAAGTCCATTAAATAGACTTATTATAAAAAAAATTCTTCTTATCCTTGTAACAGAAAACTTTTGGTTATTCCATACGAATGGTTTTAACCATAGTTCTCTTGGCTTTGCTTCTTAGTTCTTTATTCTGACTATCAACTACTTGTTTAAACTAACAATAGATTTTTATCACATGTGTCTCCCAAGTCATAACAGGGTGAGTTCCTTGAAACCATCCCACTACAATAAGGTATCGTGACTCTCTGTCTAGGAACATTGATGGTATTGTCCTCATCGGTTGTATTAAGACAACAAAGGCAGTGGAATCATCTTATGTAGAATAAGATGATAGAACACTTTAAAATAAAAAATATCTCATCTACTTTGCTACTTTGTTCTCATATTTAGTCATATTCTTAGAAAAGTAGTTTTTGTTGAAACAAATACTTTCTTATCTTGATGATCATAGGATGGTCTACCCCTAATCACTTTAGAATAGCTATCAAACTTGCAAACCTTAGTTAACAGTTCTAGCTTTTCTTAAGTTCATGATCAGGACATCCCTGAATCCAGTAATGGTATACACTAAGTACACAACCATTCTATCATTCTAAAATTTTTCCTATTACTAGGGTATTTCCCTGAAGGACTCGGACAGCTACTAGTAACTAATCATAGACCTTTCATTTTCATTTTCATCAATATGCAATCCAAAATTCTGGGAAAGTAAGTTTGGATATACTTCGAAGTTCAACTTAATGATCTTTGAACTGCATAACCAAATATTTCTCCACCCCATCAGCTCGCAAGATCTTTAACCACCTACCTTAATTATTGTTACCATTTGCCAGAAATTCATGAAACTTCTCAAACATTTCAATTTTTTTTTTGCATAAGGTTAATATCTAGAGTGATTGTTTTAAGAATTTCGCGATAACTCATATCCACCTTTGAATGTACATCTATTTTTGTAGTAGTGTCTTATAGGTTTGTTGCTCTTAAGGACCTTACAACCACTATCTTTATCAGATTTGTGAATATTGGGTCTCCCATGAGCCTTGTGTTCATAAGTCTCGATACAGATTTCACTTAGAAATCTTTTTTGTACTATTTTCCACACACTCTTGAGAATATAACTTTAGTGTATCAGATTCAATTAATAAAAACAAAGTAGACGTAACTCTATTACTATCGCGACATGGTAGTGAACTACTATAAATCCCTCATATCCTTTTTATTTATCGCGATTTTATTTAGCTAAATTAATTCATCGCAGTACTCTTATTTTTTACGATCTTCTTAACTTACATCAATCAACACTTGGTTTTTAAGAAAATAATATAAATTGGTATGTTTGCAATTATTTTATAAAAAAGAGGAAATTAGACTCTATACCTTTTTTATATTGTCTTCTTTCAATTTTACCCTCTTTTTTAAAAACTGTCATTTTTACCTCTTTTTTTAAACACTTTACCGATTTTACCCTTGCTACCTCAATATACTCTCCATGTGACTCCCTTATATCAGGGTATTTTGGGTACAATACATATAAAAAGAGGTATGTTTCAATTAAATAAAAAATTAGAGTTAATTTTAGTTAATTGATAAATAAAAGAGGTATTTCTCAATATACCCCTATAAAAAATGTGTATTATGATATGGGCCTAAAGCAGTTTTGGGCCAGTATTCTTCGTTTTAAACACATTTCTTGATTTTTTTTTTAAAGAATTACAGACTTCTTGCTTTTTCAGTTGAGAGAGAGAGAGAGAGAGACCTGGGTTCGATCGAGAGCTATGGCGGATATTCATGGAGGCGCGTCACTGCCGTCGGGTCCAGACGCGAAGAAGAGGCGCGTCAGTTACTTCTACGAGCCAACTATCGGAGACTACTACTACGGTCAAGGACATCCGATGAAGCCTCACAGAATCCGTATGGCTCACAACCTCATCGTTCACTACGGCCTCCATCGACGCATGGAGATCAACCGCCCTTTCCCGGCGGACCCCGCTGACATTCGTCTTTTCCACTCCGACGACTACGTCGATTTTCTTGCTTCCGTCTCTCCGGAGACACTGGGCGAGCACACCTTCTCTCGCCATCTGAAGCGCTTTAATGTCGGAGAGGACTGCCCTGTCTTTGACGGACTTTTCGGATTCTGTCAAGCTTCCGCTGGCGGCTCCATTGGAGCTGCTGTCAAGCTCAACCGTGGCGATGCTGATATTGCTCTCAACTGGGCTGGTGGTTTGCACCACGCTAAGAAGTCTGAGGCTTCTGGTTTCTGTTACGTCAATGATATTGTGCTCGGTATTCTTGAGTTGCTCAAGGTTCACAGGGTAATGCTTTTTCTTTTTAATATACTTTTAATGTTATTTTTAATGTTGTTCCCCTGCTTTCATTTGTATACAATTAACCTTTAGATTTTTTTTGGGAGCAATTACGGTCGTAGAGTAGACTGATTTTTCTATTTAGTAGCATTGTTTGAACTATGTCTCTACATTCTCTGGGTTTTGTTTCTAGGATTATTTTGATGCTTCATTGACTGATGTTGTTGGTTGTTTTGATTATTATTGGTTTAAAATTGAATAGGGTATTTTGTTAAAAATAAATTAGGATTGCTTTGCTGTCTTTGTTTTCTTATTGAATTAGGATTGTTTTTCTGCAAGTTAAGGATCATATTTTACTTTACATTTTAGCTTTAGTTTTTATGGGATTAAAGCCATTTCGTTTCAACTCATTTTCTTTTAATATTTGTTCATGAACAATAATTTATGTGACACCATTGTTGTCTTCGAACAGCGTGTACTTTATGTGGACATTGATGTGCACCATGGAGATGGTGTTGAGGAAGCATTTTACACCACTGACAGAGTGATGACTGTGTCTTTTCATAAGTTTGGGGATTTCTTCCCTGGGACTGGTCACATTAGAGACACTGGAGTGGGCATTGGAAAGAACTATGCACTGAATGTTCCTCTTAATGATGGAATGGATGATGAGAATTTTCGTGGTCTTTTTCGGCCTATCATTCAAAAAGTCATGGAGGTTTACCAGCCCCATGCCGTGGTTCTGCAATGCGGAGCAGATTCTTTATCTGGTGATCGATTGGGGTGCTTCAACTTGTCTGTCAAAGGCCATGCTGATTGCCTCAGATTTCTGAGGTCTTTTAATGTCCCTCTGATGGTCTTGGGTGGTGGAGGATACACAATACGGAATGTTGCTCGTTGCTGGTGCTATGAGGTTTACCTCTTATCTCTATGTTTTTGCTACCATCTGTTACTTTTGTTCGATTCCTGACGAAGTTGATTTATTATTTCTTGCAGACAGCAGTTGCAGTTGGAGTGGAACCAGATAATAAGTTGCCTTATAACGAGTACTATGAGTACTTTGGCCCAGACTACACGCTTCATGTTGAACCGTGCAACATGGAGAATCTAAACACTCTCAAAGATATGGAGAAGATAAGGTAATAAAAGTTATAACCTTCACTTGTTTAGTAACTTAATATTATTTTATAAAAGAGCTTTAGGGGTAAACAAAAGTTTGGAATAACAAATGTCTAAGGGTGCATCATTGTGACTGTGAAGCAAGAACGTTAAGTTTTGCAGGTTTCCTAATGACATATCATTTTTTTTTGTTTGTGCGGTGACTTAACCATTTCTCTGGATATAAAGTGTATACTTTAATAAAGCCAAACAATGTCTTTAAGCAAAGAGGGTATTTGGATCTTGTGATCTTGGATTAAAGCTGTGAATTCTCTTCTTTTTTTTTTTTTATTATAGTACTTTGAACTTAGTTGTTGTCAGATGGTTTCCATCTCATTGATTGTGTAGCATACTTCCTCTATTCCCAACATCACCAATAAGTTTTATTTCCCTCTTTTATAATGTTCAAAGATTAGATTTTCCAATACCATTACTTTTACATTCATGATTCCTTTTTGGTGTTGGAGTAGACTCACCAGTTTGTCTCCTTTCCAATAATGTTTACACATATTTAGGTAGAAACCAGTTCAATATCTTTTTCCTGTTAGTTACTGCTATTATAATATAATTTTCTTTTCAGGAATACTTTGCTGGAACAGCTTTCTAGATTACCACATGCCCCTAGTGTACCTTTTCAGACAACACCACCTACCACAGAAGTTCCAGAGGAAGTGAGTATTTAGTAATATCAGTCCATCATTCCCTAAGATGGTACCTCTTTTATATGTTTATAGTGACCTTAAATTTGAGATTTGTTGGTGTAGGTGGAAGAAGATATTGATCATAGACCAAAACACCGAATTTGGAATGGTGAAAAATATGATTCTGATCCTGATGAAGATGATGAGGAGAAGCCTCCTCGGAATAGAAGCTTCAGTAATGTTACTCCTGTGGTTAAAAATGAGATGAGGTGAGGTTTCAATGTTTCATTAACTTTGTACATCCGAAGAAAATGTTATTCTTTTTCCTATAAATTATCACTTGGAAGGTTTGCATGTTTCTCCCTTTGGTGAGGCTTTTGAAAATTGACAGTGAGAGGCTTTCCAGACAACCTTTTAAGATAAGATAATTCTTATGCATGTATTTGATGACACGGGCTAGATTTTGTATATCGTTCTGTTGACAATATGAGATTTCACAATTTCACTGTGGTGGGATATGTCATCCTTTGGCCATTAAGTAGCGTATAAACAATCTCTTCTTCGAACCACCTACTTCCCTTCTTCATACCTAGTTATGTTTAATGTTGAAACCTTCCTTTCTCCATCTTGGAATTAGATTTAATGTTATAGTCCATGCCTTGTAAGTTGTTTCTCGCCTTTTCTCGTTGGCATGGTTAGCTTGTATTATGCATTCTTCTTGTTATTTTAGTCTTTACTTGTCTATGGAGTTGAATATTACCAAGTTGCATCTCAACTGTTCCTCATCTCTTACGTAAAGCTTACCTTTTTGCTAATGTCGTTGCAGGGATGTTAAAGATGAAGAAATGGAAGAATAGAAATCCACAGATAATGAAATTCACTGTCTTCGATTTCCTCGTCCCCAAAATATTGTAGGGTTAGGCGGGGACTCTAGTTTCAGAAAAAACAAAAAACAAAGAGTCACTGTCTTCGATTGACACAATCACTTGGGAAATTTCAATAACCTTTGTCAAGATAATAGCTATACAAAACTTTTGTCAATCACTTGGTTGGAAGTTGCATGAAGCTACTGATGCCATTGTCTGTAAAGCCCGTTTGTCACAAAAATGACCTCAAAAAAGAATGCTTCTTTTACTAAACAGGTGCCAATACTTGTAGTAAGCAGAGACAAATATCATAGAATCTTTATGATACATAGGGCTAATTTTTCTTGTGCATTTGTGTATGGTTTAGCTGTCTGATCTTGTTGGTACCTATGAACACTTTTTTCCTTGGAACATTCTCTCTTACTGAAGAGGCTTGACAAGTTGGTATTCTGGAAAGAGAAAAAAATTGAATGGGAGTTTTGTTTTAACTTGAGTGTACAGTTTACGGTATGCTCTTTGTTTCTGTTCAGTTTATGCTCGTTGGTCTAGACTCTTGTATGTTATGTAAAGGGAGCACACAAATGAAGTTTTTTGCTTTCCCAAATTTCACAGTGAGAATTTAGAAAAACAAAAAAAGAAGAATTAATTCACTTTTACATGTTTTGCTAATTTATTTTTGTGAACTTGTTATTTTCAGTTGCACTCACCCGTAATAGATTATCATTGATTCATAATATGATTTCGTGGTCTATTAAAATTAGATGTGTAATTGAAAGGATTGAGTAAATTATTGAAAAAGTTACATAAATTATTAAAAATTTGAAAAAAATTACAAAAATATCTCAAACACAGAAAAAAATTTAATTTAATTTTTTACTTTTTTATTTACAAAAATGTATTTTTATAAAAATAATAATTTTTTTAAATTTATTTATAGTTGTATTATAGTTGTGGTTATGTTGTTTTTTTTATTGTAATATAGTTGATTATAGTTGTGAGGTTGATTTATCGTTCTTTTTTTTAATTTTTTGTTAAATAAACTGTATTTTTTATAATTTTAAAACTTTACAAGTATATTTTTATAATTAAAAGTTTAGGCCATAAAATTGTAAATAAAACATTTTTAAAACCTCTCCTAAATTTGTACAACTTTTTTTTTTTTTTTTTGATGAAGGAATCTTTTATTGAAGAGGGAAAAACCTCAGAAAACAAAGTTCAAAGTGGCAACAAAGGGTGCCACTTCCCTATCCGACAAAGCTCTAAAACAACTGAAATTGGCAGCCCAAGCAGCAAGGTCATGAGCTGCAACATTCAACCTGCGTGGGATCCAAACCAGGCCAGAAATAGGGGCTGTCGACATGGCCTGCAAAGACCGATCAAAGCAGCACCTAACTGTCCAATCCGTGCATCTCTTGGCCTTCAAACCAGCAACAGCAACTTGACAGTCCGAGAGCACCAAGGAGTTCGCCCAGTTGCGTCGATCACTCAAAGCATACGCCTCACGGATGGCTACCAGTTCAGCCTCCAAGGCCGAACCGACATCATGTCTCGAGGTCTCAGCCTCCACCACCTGGCCCGTCAAATCAAACACAATCAAAGCCACACTCCCCAATCGGCCTCGAACCGCAGCATCCACAAAAATATTAAAGTTACTCCACGGATACTGCCTAGTGTCGAGTCCCAAAGCCATGTCCGCAACAGTAGGGGAATGTGGCTACAACTCCTCCACAGTCTCCAACGCTGCAAGGGAGTTAGCATCCGCAAGGATGGCCTGCTGAAGCTTAAGGATTGGCCACTTAATTCCATCATGGAAAACCATATTTCTATACTTCCAAAGATGAAAACACACCATTATAGCATACAGGGTAAACCTCGACCTCTCTCCTGCATTAGCCAAAGGCAAATTTGAAGGAGTTAAGAGCCAGCGCACCATCGCCTTATTATCCTGAAAAACCAAGGCCTCAGAGCAAATTCCCCACGGGCCAGAACGCCAAATTTGCTTAGCAACATCACATCTGAAGAACAAGTGTATGGGAGAGTCCTCCTCCGCAAGACAAAGGGTGCAAGTGGAGATGTTACCAAAAATCTGGTGCAGTCTACTCCCAAAGGGAAGGATGTCACGGGCAATTTTCCACAAGAAACACTTGGCTCTTTCATAGACTTTAATCCTCCAAATAAGCTTCCACAGCTCATCCTCCAAACCACATCTCCCCCTAATGATAGCTTGGTAGGCTACTTTAACCGAGAAGGAACCATCCTTGGAAGCTTTCCAAATCAATTCATTAGGAGAGCTAGAAGAAAGGTTGGGGATAGACCCCATCATGGTACTCAGGCTCGGGCGAAACATTCTACCCATCTCCTCCATCGACCAAGATGAATCCGATAAGAGAAGAGAGTTAACCGTAACACCACGTTCCTGGATCCTTGGATTGAAGGAAGCTACATACTCCTCCCAAGAGAGCCACGGTACCCAAGGGGAATGCCAAATATCCACATTACGACCACTACCGACAAGAAAGCAAGCCTCATTACGAATGAGGTCCCTGGAGGCCATGATTCCTCTAGCACCAAAGGACATAGTACTTCGGGTAGGGGCAGACCAGAAGGATTGATTGTGCTTAAAGTATTTGGCACGAAACAGGGAGCACCAAGGCGACTCAGACCCCGAAGCAAGCCTCCACCCGAGTTTAGCAATTAAGGCCAAGTTAAAATCTTCGAATTTCTTCAGATTTAAACCTCCCCGCTCCTTTGGCAGGCATATAGAATCCCAGCTAGCTAGAGCAAGAAAATGAGACTTATCTGTCTCCCCCGTCCACCAAAAGGACCGACACATCTTATCCAGGGCATGACTAATGGTCTTCGGGATTAAGAAGGTGGACATAGTGTAGACCGGAGTGCTTGAGGCCACAGATTGCAGCAGAGTCAACCGACCCGCCTGAGAAAGAAGCTTAGATTTCCACCCTTCGATTCTCCTAGCCAGTTTCTCAGTTAGAAAGTTAAACTCTTTTACCCTGCTACCCGAGAGAAGGATGGGGTTGCCAAGGAACCTGTCATCTCCACACATGTCCCGAAAACCTAAAGCTTCCTTAAGCTCTGACTTGAGGCCAGGATCAACATTAGCAGAAAAGGTAAGAGCCGACTTGTGAACATTAATACACTGTCCCAATGCCAAGCAGAAGCGATCTAAACACTCTTGAGTCGCCAAGACTTTCTCAAGGGAGGCTTCACAAAAAATGAAGGTGTCGTCCGCATACATGAGATGAGAGATGGAAGGGCTCAGCCGGGAGACCCTAAAACCGCCCATCAATCCATCATTTTCAGCTTTAATCAGCATCCGAGACAGGATCTCATTGCACATAATAAACAGATATGGCGAGAGGGGATCACCTTGTCTAAGCCATCTCTCAGGCCGAAATTGCTTCAGAGGGCCCCCATTGAGAAGAACCGAGAAGGACACCGAAGACACACATTTAGCCACTAATCGCCTAAATTGAGGGCAAAACCCGAAAGCCTCCATGGTATGATCAAGGAAATTCCATTCAATACGGTCGTACGCTTTTGACATATCAAGCTTTATCCCAACATAGCCTTTTCTCCCCTTCATTCTTTTAAAAGAATCCATGACCTCATGCGCTATGATGCCATTCTCGGCAATCCACCGACTCGGGACAAAGGCCGATTGGTACGGAGAGATAAAGCGAGGCAAGAGGTGTTTTATTCTATTCGCAAGAAGCTTGGAAATTACCTTGTAGGCGAAATTGCAGAGGCTAATGGGTCGGTAGTCATCGAAACCCTGAGCATTCCCTCTCTTCGGGATGAGGACAATAAAAGTCTAATTCAAACTTTGGACAAAATCCCCCGATTGGAAGAATTGGATAACTGTACCAACCACATCATCTCCCACTATATCCCAGTGGGCACGATAGAAACGCCCAGGCATCCCATCCGGTCCCGGGGCCTTCAACTGACCCAAAGACCACACCACATCCTTGATTTCACTACGGCTAGGTATGCGCATAAGGTCAAAATTCTCAGCATCTGTCACTGCCGGAGCAATCCCCTCAAAGATCTCACTAATCAAGTCCGGACTGCAATGGGAGGAGGAGTACACATTCATGAATCTAAGACGAAAATATTGGCCAATCGCATGACGTTCCGTAATCCATTCCAACCCATCATCTGAGACAGCCCCAATAAAGTTACGCTTCCGTCGGATAATGGTCGAGGCATGGAAGAATCTCGTATTTCGATCCCCATTCTGTAACCAAAGTTCACGAGACTTTTGCCTCCAAATCTCTTGTTCTCTCTTGGTAACCTCCTCCAATTCCAACAGAATATCCGCTTCAAGCTTCAGATTATCCTGTGTCGGGGTCCGAGATTGCACCTCCACCAGGAGTTTCTCTAACATACTCAGTTTAGCCTTACAGAAGCCAAAAACCTCACGGTTCCACTTAGATAACAGTTTCCTTGATTCCTTGAGTCTCGACATCAGCTGAAGACTACGAGTACCAGTTACAACCAACTCCCAAGCCTTTTGTATCACTTCACGACATCCAGGATCCCGAGTCCAAGCATCGAGAAAGCGGAACGGGGTGAAGAACCTTTCTCTATCAAATAACAAGTCTAACAGAATTGGGGCATGATCCGAGTCCTTAATAGGCAAGGTTCTCACCCCCGCCTTCGGGAAAGACATAATCCACGAAGTGTCACCAATTACTCTATCCAACCGCTCGCGGATAAGGTTCTGAAAGTCCCTACCATTCGACCAAGTATAGAAGACCCCCACACTCCCAAAATCCACACCCCCAGTGATCTCAAGGAAATCCCGAAGGCCTTGACAGTCCGTATACGAGAGCGAAGTTCCACCAAACTTCTCCGATTGATCTGTCATCATATTTAAATCACCCATCACTATCCAAGGATTATTATCAGTCGCCACTTCAAGGGAAAGGGAGTCCCAGAAAGTTGCACGATCACCGCGAACAGGGGGGCATACACACAATAAGCCGTCCAACAAGGGCCGTTGAGGGCCCCACTGAAACGAACAGAAATCATTGACAGTGAGTTAGAGAGGATTTCCAAATGAACTCCCTCCTTCCAACAGAGGCATAATCCTCCAGCTGTACCAATAGAACTAACCACAGAGGCTCCCGCAAAACCCAGTTGCCGCCAAACACTTGCCATACGCCTACTACTCAATTTAGTCTCCATAAGGAAAAGCACATCCGGATCATTCAAGTTAACAAGGCTCCGAAGTGCCTTCTTTGCACGGGGGTTTCCAAGTCCCCGGCAATTCCACGAAAGGAGCTTCATGAGGCGTTGGGGGGCATGATAAGGCCCGCCTCCTCGGCCACAGTAAAATCCTGAAGAGCTCCCGGGGTTCTAGCATCCGAGATATTGGAGAGAGCAACACCACCAGAGGGAACCAAAACCAAAGGGTTTGAGAGCGTACCCAAGCCCGGGGGCACCAACACATGATTCCCCACTACACCCTCCTCCCCGCTCGGCCTAATATCACACCGCTCCCCATCTGCCTGATGCTCCAAGAAACTAAAAGAACCTTCTTTAGACCTTAATCCTGCCATGTCAATCCGACGTCTCTTACCCGAATCACCACTTCCCGAGTCTCCATTGCTCTTATTCTTCGAATGAACTCCACTGGCTTCCCCGAAAGCATCATTAACCCCCGTTTTATCAACCACCAGAAGACAGCAAGGCCCCTGACTTTCGGCCACAAATTCATTACTACGAGGCCCAAACCTCGTGGTCTTCTTTCTCTTGGAACCACTAAGATTTCCCATCTCCGACCGCCGCCCAAAGACCGGAGGTTTAGGGACTCCCTTTGGCCCGATCAACTTTGGTTTCTTAAGCTTTTGGACTTGGACCGACTTCCCACCGTTGGAACCCGAATCATCACCAGTGGCCCCAAACTTGATAGGACCGAGTTTCTCCTTAAATATATTGGCCACCTGCAATACATGTTTGGAAGGGAACTTTGATAGATCAACATAGTCGTTATACGCAACAGAGAATGAGTTATCCGATTTCTGAGAGACCACTCCCTCCATGCCTTCACGCTCAACCAAGGTGTTACCCACAGTGGGCTTCTCACCACCCAGACCAGACTCCCCAGCCCCATTCACCTTCTCAGAGACGACCCCAAAGCTAATACCAGCTGGGTCTTCCTTCTCCAGGCGACGAATATCGTTAATATCTTCAACCTCCAACAGAGCAAAACCATTATCCAACTTTGAGCCCTCTCTGAGCCACGACCCATACAGAGGAATAGTCCGGCCATCCTGAACCGTAACCGTCCTCTTCCTACCTGAACAACCCTCCTCATCATGGCCAATCACCCCACATTTAAAGCAGAACAAAGGCAATCTTTCATATTTAAAATGGCACCACCACTTCTTTTCCCTCTCATCAGTAAGAGACAAACCAACCAAGAGGGGGCTAGAAATATATAATCTAACTTGAAAACGAAGGTAGTGATTAAGAATAATACCATTTCTTCTAACCTTATTGGATTGCAGGAGAGTTCCCATCCGCTTTGCCATGTTCGAAACACACTCTTCGGTCATGAAAGGCATCGGCACGCCAAAAGCTTTGACCCAAATGTCCACAATATTCAAGTTAGCATTTCTCCAGTTTCCGTCCTCCGGCAAGGCAGCCACCAAGAGAAACCCATTACATGGGTTCCACGGTCCATTATCAAGGACGAACTTAGCTTCTTTTGGGGTGTTCAAACGACAGATGTAGGTTTTGGGGAGTGGCTCCTGCAGACGCCACCCTGAGGACAATCTCCACATGCCTGAAAGAGCTCTTCGCATAGTACCCATGGCTACTCCCCTCTTTCCGACGAAGCGTCCAACCACCGTACGAGCTATCGTATCCTTCGCCATATTATCATCCGGAATGACTTGAATAGAGAAGTCATCCAAAGAGAAGTTTTCCGTCTCTTCCACCAGCTCATCAATCCTAGGACCCGCCATAGCCGCCATAGTAAAACTAATAAGCTTGAGCAGAGTAGCAGTTTTCAGCAAAGAAGACGTCTTGGATTTAGAAAAAAACAGAAATTTCTGGGTAAAAACAGAGATTTTTGGGTCCCTAAGAAGGATAATATAAAGCGGCTGTGAAAAGTAGCAAACGTAATCATGTTCCTTAAAGGAAAGGGTATTAAACCCTAAAGCACCATGTACGGTACCTGGGGGTAGCCTTCCACTACCCTGCGCCATGCGGCAGAGCCGCCCATTACCACCTCACCACAGTACGAAGAAGGACAAGAGGTGAGGACTCGTCCAGACACATTATTTAGGGTATAAGCACAATCTATTTTTGTACAACTTAGAATGGAAACTTTCTTTTATTATCTGGTAATAATCTTGTGCTTCTCTAAATATAAGAGCATCTTTAATAAAGTGTTATAAATATGGGTTAATTTCACAAATGCACAAAAACAACAAAAAAACAACAAAAATACAGTTTCACGGAATTTTAAATATTTTTACGATTTTTTTGATTTTATTTACATAAAATACGGTCTTTTTATGTTGAAATTTTGTTCATTTGCTGTTAATTTTTTGTTATATGTATGTTATTTTTTGTTATTTTTTTGTTGTTATTTTAATGTTATTTTCATGTTACTTTTATGTTGTTTTCTTGTTGATTTTATGTTGTTTTCGTGTTATTTTTTGGAAAACCGTAAAAATGTAAAAAAATATTTTTTGAACGTAAAAACGTAAATATTTTTACAAAAAAATGGTGTCTTATGTAATTATTCCTATAAATATAGCGTGTATGTATTTTTTAACCTATGTTATAAAATTAAACTCCAAATGTGGTGTATGATAAGATCTAAATTTGACACATGTTAAAAGTTGCACTATATTTAGGACAAAATATAGTATGTGCCAAATTTTATACCATAATAAATATAATTTTTTTATTTATTTTTTTGCCACTCATATAATTAATAACTTTTTTATATTTTTATTTATATATTAAATATAGTTTTTATATTCTTTCAATAAAAATTTAATATTTTTGTTAAAAAATTAATATTTTTGTTGATCTTTTTACCCCTTTTCACTAAAATAAAATTTGTAAAATTTAAGACAAATATAACACATTGACTCATTTTTTTAAGTTCAATTTAGCACAAAACCTATTCTATCTCAAAATATATATCTCTCTCCACCTCCACCTCCACCTCCACCTCCACCTCTTTCCTTCCACCTGCTCCATCCAATCTTAAAAGACCTTCATTTGTTACTTATATTAAATTTTAGCACCAATTCTTATTTGTATATAGAAAAATTCTACAATGCATTTTTTAAAAGGAATCCACTAGAACCATTAGTATCTTGAAGAAAATTCTTGTTCATTTTTTTTTTTATGTTTATCTACATTATAATTATTTAAAGCCTAATGTAAAATTTTAAAAAATTCAAAAAAAAATTTAACAGGCTGAAAATGTGTATAAAATGAAAGAGTCTTATATGCAAGTGAATGTTTAAATATTATTATAGAATATGTTAAATAACTAAAATATAAAAAACCATAAAAAAATTTCTATCAAATACCGAAACAGTGAGAAAATGCATCCATAAACCTTTTTTTAAACTTTTTTTAAAGGATGCATGGTAAAAACATCCTCTATAATATAATTAAATTAATATTATTGTCACCATTTAATTTAAGAAATAAAACTGTTCACATCAATTGACACTTCTGAGCTCATACCAAAACGAGTCTTTGGCTTCCTAGTCCCTCCCTACCCACTTTGATTTCTCTCATTTTCTCGCCAACCAATCAACCTAAAACCATGTCTCCCTCTCAAAAAGATTCCAAAGCCAATCTATTTCAGCTTCCTAATCCCCAAACCTCAACAAACCCACCACCACTCCAATCCTCAAACGAAAATCCAAGACGACGTGAAAATCATCGTCAGATTCAAGTCCAGGCACAACTACATTCGCCTTCTGGCAGTTTCGAGGGCGGACCCGGCGGCACGTTTGATTCTCAAAATGTATGCCGAAGTGGTGATTCGTGATTGGAAGCTACTACTAGAAATGGGTTCTCTGGGATACCGGTTGATTTGTTTTCGAAAATCGAAGGGTTGTGCATCCCTGAGCTAAACACTTGGGCAAAGCTCAGAAAATGTTTGAGAAAAAGTGGGAGAGTAATGGTGAAGGTTGGAGGTAGCTGTATTGACTATCGAGGCTGAGGATTCTCGTAGAGATGGTAAACGAGTAATAGAGGAGGCATTAAAGGCGATGAGTCATGCTTTTGATGGAAAGCTTTTCGTTTTGAGCCTTGGGAAAAGGGATGGTATGTTTTTTCTTCCTTCAGCATTATTTTTGAGTTCTTAACTGAAGTATCTCTGCAAGTATGGATGACTTGATGAGTTTATTAATACTTTTACTAATAGACTTGTTTATAAAGTTTATTCTGTCAAGTGTACAGAGCAATTAAGTTCACTTGAGCCTTCTAATTAAGTCTGCACTCATACCAATTTGGTACTTGACAGTGGATTACTTAAGACCAATGCCCTGTCCTTTTATTACACGTGACAGAATTTTATAGTAAATTACAAGGCTTGTACTTCAAGTTGCAATGTATATAAATTGCAATGTTTCCCTATGTTTGCACGTGAATGCTACTAAAGTGTGTTGTGCAAACAAAGGTAGTCTATGTCCCAATTGACGTGTGAATTTTGGGGTACTCTTCTGGCTAAGTCCACCTACTTGATAAAGATTGGAATTTTACTGAATTTTCGTGCTAACCAGCCTAATAAGTTGGACTTTGGGTTCATATTCTTGACTCGAATTTTTAAATACATTAGTTTAAGCTCGCACCCACTGATTTTTGCCTTTGTGTTTTGGCTTTTATTTGCAACTTGTAGGATTTGGTGGAATTCTTGTGATGGGAGGAGCCAGCTGTATAACCAAAGATATTAAAAAATTGATTTTGATCCAGTGCAGATATAGTTTTTTTTGGAACTTGAGCTGACCCAAGTCATTTGTGTGATGTATAGAATAGTGGTACAACTTGGAATTTTCAGATTTGCTGCGTACAGATTCTTTTCTCCTTTGTTCATTTGTTGGGTTCTTTCATTTATTCTTAGTTAAGAAATACCACCCATATACAAGGTCAAATGTCATCTTCTGGTAAAGTGGTAATTGAAGTATTGGTACGGTAGAATAATCTGCTTTTTATATTACGTTTTGGTGTGAGACAGTATTCATCGTAAAATGAGAAGTCAATAAGGTAATCACTAGCTGTTTTACTAAATACCCTTTTCATGGAAGTCAGTGAAATTAGGTGTTCGAACTCAAACAAAGTCAACTGATTTCTCAAATATTATAGAGCCGAAATTAGGTGATACACACTTCCTCGGATGAAGCTTTATTATAATAAGCACACACAAATACACCAAAAACCCAACTCCTTAAATTTGCTTAGAACTTCTTACCTTCTGTGATTGCCTTCTACATTTTCTTTCTACTTAAAAGTCACAGGGTTCCAGAAGCTGTTATTTGTTGCTGATACTAAAGATGAGGGCTTTCTCTACAAAGCTCTTTATGATATTTATTCTCTCTGGCCTATATCTTGCTACTTCTGCATTCAACCCTTATGGTAATGATCTTTGGCCTTGGTATTTTATTTCATGCTTTTGTATTTAGTTTCTTTTGATATTGTTCATTTATTATCATCTTTTGTTATTGACATGAAGGTAATGAGAAGAGCTCATTCCATGTTCTCACCCGGATAGACAAGTTTAGGATGATACTGGCAAAAATGGAAGCTTATGACAACTCGATGGTGCACTCCAGGAGTCTTGGGTCACGCCGCATATTGCCACCACCGCCACCTACCAAAAATAGGCAGTCAGCTATGCGTGCTCCGGCTCCACCTCCTCTAGTTGCTTATTAAATGTCTAAAATGAAAGTTTAAGAATGATCTTTGTCCAAGGTTTCATGTAAGTGCGTTCTTCTTCAAATGCCAATATGTAAAAAGCATCTTGTGGAAAAAGACTAGTTGACTAGTTCAGTTTTCTAATTGAGTAGCCCAACTGAATGTCTATTTGTCAGACTGGAGTCTACTGTGTATGAAAAAACGTAATAAATAAAATCTGAAGGACAAGACTCTCTTAGCTTCTCACTAACTCAAAACTGTGCGTGTCAAATATAGAGAAGTTAATGCTGTTTTTGGTATGAAGAAAACATCCAGACAAGTTTTACCAACTATATTTATTTTCTGATACTGTTTTGTTTATAAACTTAGATGCGTTGAACTCTTTTTTGTTTTTTTGTTGATGAAAGCTGAACTATATCAATATTTTCAGATAATTGCAAATTGAAAACATCAAACATATGTATAGATATATTATAGGCATCTTTTTTAATCAGAATATCACAAACAATGTTAACTGGGAAACCTGAAAACCAAACATTGTAGTTGTATGAATGAAAAATAATAATATACAGTATATTACTGAAAACCAATGATAGATTGTGGAATGTTAAATTCCACTTGGCTGCCAAAAATTGTTGGAAGAGTAAGTAGCTGCACTGGAGGGGACTGGAAACTGTAGACATGCTTGAAGATGATCTCCATTATAATATCCAAAATCAGAGTAATGCAACTGCTGACAAAATAATTAGTGTTAGTTAATTATGATATTTGAATAAAATTAACAAATAATTAATAAATGTAAATTGACAAACCTTAGAAGAATGTACCAAATCATTATTGATTTCATAACATTGACCAAAAGGAATTTTTGATCTATCATAGATTTCTTGAATTTCTTCATAGTTGAGTGGTACATAAGTTTGAGGCATTGGCGGAGGGGGCGGCAGTGTTAATAATGGTGGAAGAGAACTGAAATAATCATCTTCAAACTGATGATCATGATTATTCTGGATTAGGGTTTGTAAAATTGCTTGGTCTTTTCCTTTAACCATGTCAATCTTCTCGTCCAAAACTTTAATCTTAGCCTTCAAACATTGTGCCATATCCATCAAAGAATTTTTTGACAAAACCGCTAATTTTTCATCCCAATTCAAAGATAGTGATGAATCCCCATTAAGAGTAGAAGTAGTAGTAATAGTACAACTAACTTTTTCCTCAAGTTTTCTCAACTTTTTCTCCAACACATTAGAGAGACAAACTTCATTATTCTTTCTCTTCATAGACTCTAATTTGGTGTAGTAGTTGTTGATAATAGAATGAGCATTCGTGGAGTCCTCAGGCCACACATCTAGATTGCCTTTGGAATCATAGATTACCAAACACACTTTAGAATTGCACAAATCAGTAAGCATTCTTGCTTTTCTCTTCAACGTAGTTTTTCTCTCAAGAAAAACCTTATCATTCTTCTCCATGTTTTTTTTGGTGAGAGTTAGTAGTTCAAGATAAGT
Source organism: Cannabis sativa (assembly GCF_029168945.1). Taxonomy (NCBI): domain Eukaryota; kingdom Viridiplantae; phylum Streptophyta; class Magnoliopsida; order Rosales; family Cannabaceae; genus Cannabis; species Cannabis sativa. The sequence continues at coordinate 46,336,476 of NC_083603.1, forward strand.
AATACGGCTAGAGTAAGTATGCAACGGCTAATTTCTTATGTATTCTTAGATCAGCCCCTCTGATTTGCAAAAATCTGCATCAAAAGAGTAAACAGAATCAGTATATAACTTCACAGCATTAAAAGTTTGATCATGTTTGTATTCTTTGGATGATAATCACTTTTCTGTTGATTGTATATCATACAAAGTTTTAATGAAGTCAGGGTTATTAAGAGTTTCACTAAAATTCAAATGGGACACATGAATATTTGTCAGCTTAGAAAATTCATCTTGGCTTCAGTCACTTTTGATTTCCTATGATGCCAAAGCCGAATAATGATGAAACCAAATTTAAAATTTTTTAAACTTCAGTCAAAGCCAAATACTAATAAATCACCCAAAAATACCAAACCATACACTAAATAATGATTCCAAAGCCAAATACTAATAATAATGATGCCAAACCAAATAAAAAGCCAAGAAACATACCCGTTGGATATGGGAAGAACATGGAGGATCTCGAGCTTGGCTTCAAACAAAGTCTTCAAGGATAGGGTGAACTCGCCGAGATAATTGAGATGGTAGCAGAATGGATGGCGAGGTCGAAGCCAAATTCGAAGCCGAAGACAGGATGAATGAGGCGCTCAAGTCGAAGTAGAAGCCAGAGTGAGGTATTACGAATCGTCAAGACTTGGTTTTTTTCTTTCTTTCCTTTTTTTACAGAGTTAGTTAGGGTTAAGAAAAGAAGGTGTAATTATGTATTCATTAAATACCTCACTTTTAAAGGAAAAATTGAAGTGGAAAAAGGAAAAAGGAAAGGTGGAAGTGGAGAATATGATCCCTAAAATCGTGGATATAATGATGGTCAATGGAGAATCTGATGTAATTATGACCGAGATTGAAATGGGCAGATTTTGTGGAGGTGGGTATGTGTCATTCTAGGATTCTAAGAGAAGACGTGGCCAGGAGGATGGTGATGTGGAGGGGCACCACGTGGAGGTATGTGTCATTCTAGGCATGATGGGGAGTTGGGCCGAACCATTAATGGGGATCGCGTGGGGATTTTAATTCAAGAATTGGAGAGGCAAAATGATGACGTGGATAAGTGACGAAATGTTCAAATTCAAAATATGTAGCCGTTGGCATTTTAATATCATCAATTATAAAAAGAATGGTTCAATATTCGGTACAATTACGGATTTTGTTCACAGGTAAAAATTTTGTACTTTTTCTCATTAATTTACTTCCCTTCTTTGATTCTTCGTCTTTTTTTTTTTTTTTTTCACATAAGATAAACTATTATTATAATGTATCTCTCTCTCTCTCTCTCTCTCTCTTTTCCTACTAAATTTAAAAAACTTTTTCCAATCATTTTAATGATTGTTTGGATTTAAAAAGTACACCAAAGTTACATATTTTTTGAAGATGGATATTTTGATATGTGGGAGGTATAAATTTTTTTCGCCCTACCCTAGTAATATTTTAATTTCTTTTTAAAAAATAATAATTAAACTTTAATGTAAATAAAATTTAATATACCAACTAGTTTAATAAGCTATTAAAAATTATTGTGGTAATTTATTTTTAAGAGTAACTAGAATATAAGCTTCTTTTATAGCTTTGATAAGATTTTAATGAAAAATTACTCATTTGTTTTTCATAAGTAGTGTTATTGGATCTTATTTTTTAAAATAGTCATTTTGATCTGTAGAAAATATATATATATATATATTTTTTTTTTAAAAAAATAATCAAAATCAAAAGCAATGTTTTAATTTCTTTTATATTCTATAATCAAAAAGTAATTAAATTATTAATTAAATAAAATTTAATTACAAACCAAATTTTATGTGTTATTATAAATTAATATACGATTTCATATTTAAAAGTTATTTAATTGTATACTAAAAGTTTAAATACACATTTTTTTTCTTGTAATTTTAAAGAAACTTTTATGTTTCTTTTCTCTTGGTCAATCAAAATACTTTCATAATTCATATATAAATACTATAAGTGATTAAAAATAGGGATATTTTCAAAAATATGGGAAAAATAAACCATTTTATGATAAATATGGCAAGAAAACTAAATGCCACAAAATATAGCATTAACTAACCAACCAAACTACAAATATGGTTTTTTTTAAAAAAAAACCATAAAATACCTTAAAAACAGAATCTGATTTTAAATCAAGCAAATTTATTATTTTTAACCATATATAAACAAAATTCTCTCTCTCCTGTGATTCTCTCTCACATGCGATTCTCTTCTCCATCTTCTCTGATTCACTTTCTCTCTTCTCCATGGGGCAATTCTTCCTCTGATTCAACCTACGCTGACCTGAAAAACTAAAAAAAGTATAAAATTCAACAATTCTGATATCGACAGAAGCAACCAGCAACATCGGCACCTGAAAAACAATGAAGCTCTCACCTTAAAGCAGAAAACGAAAGCTTAAGCTCAAAGCACCGATCAACCTGCACACACAAAATTCAATCAACAATCAAGCCAACTCCGATCGTCCCTGTCAACACCGATCAAAAGAAATACAGGTACATTTATATATATTATGCTATGAATATTATATGTATATATAAACTATAAAAGAAAAATACACTGAATATGTGCATTTGCAATTTAAACTTTAAAAATAAAAATAAATCTAGATTGAAATAAATTTCATACCAAAACTATATCATCTTGCATTGCTTCATAACGAAATTTTCATAATCAATCTAGATTGAGACTATGAAGTTTCACAAACAAAAGACAAAAAGAAACTGAAAATGAAAATTATGATAATTTTAGTTTTAGACATACACGCTTGAAAATGAAAAAATTACTGAATATTATGAATATAAAACCTAAGCATTATAAATTATCTGTTATACATAAACAAAATATAAAGAAATGTTGGAAACCAGTTTCTCAAATATATTGTGAAAAAAACACATATAATTTGAAAACAAAATAAAAAAAAAAACCGGTTTCTTAATACATTATGATTTTTAACTAACAGTTTTCAAATATTGTACAGGAATTGACTCAATAATGTGTGTGGTCAAATATGGAGGGCAATGGAAAGAGGATAAAAAGTATGAAGACTACATAATGACTGGACTACTAATTCTAATACCAACAAACTGTGATCTAAAAAATTTTTTGGAATTAGTAAAGAAAAAAAAAAGAAAAAAGGATTGTAAAGTTATAACTCACTGATATCATCAATGACATTATAAAGATTGTAAAGTTGAGGTTTCCCAGCAAACCTCTTCTTAACATCAATTTTAAAATAATATTTCTGTGAGAGAAAAAAGAATATAAACAATCGAAATTAAAATTACACAACAACAAAAAAAGAAATATTCAAAAACTGGTTACCCAAAACAAAGAGAAAAACTAAAAACTAAAAATAAAAACATATAGATTATAGAAACCACATTCAAATAAAACTGTAAACAGAAAACCTGAAAACATGAAAAATAAAAAAGCAAGAAACCGGTTTCTTTAGAAAATAAAAATTACCAATGGAGCGTCAATAGCAGAAGCCTCGCTCTTCTTCTTGCCAAGGGATTTGGAAACTGGTTTCTTTTTAACTTTCTTATCAACATTAGCCATCTTCTCATCATCAAAAAAACAACAAAACAACAAAAAATCAGTTTCATCTCAAAAAAATAAATAAACAAAAACATGAATAAACAACAAAAAAACATATTAAAAAAAAAACATAGAGCACACTTTGGATTTACGCGGAGATTTCCTCGTTTCAACTTCAACAGGTTTTTCTTCTTCAATAGAAGGATCTTAATAAAAAAATAAATAAAACCAGTTTCATAATAACAAAAAAAAAAACCAACAAACACAAGTATTAAAAACTGGTTTCAATACAAACATAAAAACATACTTTAGCTTTACGTGAAGTTTTTTTTGGTCGGTCTTTAGCCTTCGTAGTCGGCTCAACCTTTTCAACAACAGATGGGACTTTCGAGTCTGATTCACTCTCCATCTGATAAAAAAATAAAATACAAAATAAACATTAGACACAAACAACAAATTGATCCTGATAATTAACATGAAAACTAGTTTCACACAAAATCGAAACAAAAAAAAAAAACCAAACAAAAAATCGTAGCAACAATTTCCTCAACAGTAATTAACTAAACAATAAAACTAATAATCCAGCCAAAAGGAAACCCACTCAAAAATCCAAGCATTTTGCAACATCAACCTTAAAACCACCCACACACCCAATATCACAGAATGCACAAATAATACATATCTAGAACATAAATCAAACTCCAGAAACTGGTTTTTGACATGTTTCAAAATTAGGTATATGAGGATCCCAAACAACACCTGCATCATTTCTAACTCATTTTTAAAACTGTAATCATGATCTAGAAACTGGTTTTCCATATGAGATTTATTTTGAAACCTCAAAACCACCCATACACATCAAAAACTAGTTTCTATAAATTAAACAAAGATTATAACTGCTCAAACACAACAACAATTTCTTCATGCAAAATAAAATCCCTACAAGTTTATAACTAATACAGTATTTTCAACAGAAACTACATAGCTTTTCAGATTACACAATAAACTCACAATTTATTACAACACATTGACTCTAAAACCCAAAATTACTAAAATCATCATAAAAATCATACCCAAAAACCAATTTTTAAAAAATGAAAGAAAATTTATCACTAAAACCAACAAAAATCATACCCAAAAACCAATAATTTTTTTTTTTAAAAAAACACAACAACAACAACACCGAATATCAACAAAAATTAAAAAAATTAAACTAAACAACCAAATTCTAAAGCATAAAACAAAACCCAAAACACAAAATACTCAAATAATCCAATATGAATAAATACAACAACACACTAATCACTTCGAATGAAACATTTTTTAAAAAAGAAGAACAACAACGCACTAGTAATCTTAAAACAGAAATAAAAAAAATAAAAACGAAAAAAGTAAGAATGTAAGAATGATTAAGAAAAAATACAACTTCAACAAACCCACAAAATGAAAAGGAACAAAAAACCCTAAAATCAGAGAAAAAAAAAAGGCAAAAACTCATGCGTACCTTGAAGAACACACGAACAATGGAAGCTCTTACCCGAAGAACAATGGCGGCAATGTCCTCCAAAAAAAAAAAAAAAAAAAACAGAGGACGAAAACTAAAGAGGAAAAGAAGAAAGAGGAAAATGAAGAAATGGTGAAATGAAAAAAGAGAGGGAGAGAAATAATGGCATAGGCAGTTTAGGGAAAATAGGTCTGAATTGAAAACTACAAAAGTAAATTAAAATGTAGAAACAACCATCAAAACTTGATGATTACATGCAAAACTCTACAAAAAAAAAATGGTTATGTTAAAAAAAAACTGAACTAAAATTACTAAAATAACCTAAATAAACTACAATACACATACTATGGGCTTTTGACAAATAAATTCCAACCGTATGGGCTTTAAAATCCCATAAACTATGGTTAAACTATAAAAAAAGCCATATAAAGTGTCCATAATCAATTATGCCATATTTATCATAAAAGGTTTAAAAAACCCATACCCCACGTAAATTCTACTTAAAAATATATTGATTTTAAGAAAAAAAATGTTACTTTATAATATACAAAATAGAATACGGTAAATTATTGTATTATATGACAATTAATAAATTTTAAGCTTATCTAAATTATTCCGACGAAGGTGGGCCTGACCGAAGGAATCAGACAATGCATGTCTGAATCCGCGCGCGTTTCCCTCCTTGTCCGAAGTGCTTGGTGCGTGCAAGCACCATACTCGACACCCATATGTACCCGATTTTCAAATAGCCATATTTTTTTTTTTCGTTTTTCATCGAAATCGAGTTCCGTAAAAATAAAAGTTGCTTAATTTTTCACAAAGAATCCAAATAATTTTTTTTCAAAACGAAAAATAAATTAATTTCATGGAAAATTTTTGTAAATCACATACATTCATCAATTAACACATAAACCAACATGAACACATCCAAATCAACACAATAAACATAATTCATCGTTTTAAATTCATATTACACGAAAGTAAATCATTACCATGGCTCTAAGGCCAGTTGTTGAGAATATTTTACTAGGATTTAAATTTACTAACAAGTATGTTGATTAACATCCTAAATATGAATATCTCTAAAATAATGAAAATAAACACATAAGAGTTTAAAAAATCTTACATTGGTGGCAACGGAATATAATGACTCTTTCTGCTCAGATCTCTAATCTTTGTTTCTTTCTGTCGCAGAGTATTATCAAGATCTGAGCCTCGATCTCTTTCTCTCCTTCGGGTTTGGTTACCACCGCCTTACTCACTATGATTGAGTACTTGACTTGCTATGTGTGGGCATGGCACTCTATCACTAATGGTTCAAATTTTAAGAACAATGAAGGAGGCTGAAATCACTATGGAAGGAACTCTCTCATCTACTAGTTGTTAGAGAATGAAAACTAGATTTGATTTGGTTGAAGGCATCAAGTGGATGAGTGGGAGCATCATGTTCCTTTTATAGTGTTTCAACTAGGGCTTAGGGCTAAATTATATGAACTAAAAAAGAATAAAATATTTGGCGAAATTTCACTCTAAGGGCTGGCCATAAAGGACCAATCTCTAGTTATAATTTTGTCATTTTTTCAACCACTTATTCTTCTTTCAATAATACCATATTTTCCAATTCAATCCTATAAAAGACAAAAATATTTATTTAATAATTATAATTAATTATAAAATAACATTTCTATTTATATTATTTATTAATTAGATCATACAAAGTCTCTTAATTAATCAATAGACCCAAAAACCTCTTTCCTTCACAATTAAGCCCTTGCTTAGTGAAAGTTTATAAATAAGACATAGTCTAATTTAAGAATTATAATCGATTAATTAAAATCAATTAACTGAGTCTGCAAGCAGTATTATCTCAACTAGTGAGGGGAATATGGGCCTATAGAACTGAGCTTTCAATATGTAGATCTAGAATTTACCAAGTAAATTCTCTAACTTATTAATTCTGCCTTGCGCCACTATAGATTTAGAATTAAATAGCACTCTCAATTATATAGAACGCTTTATATGTACCACGATATAGATTCGTTATGATTATCCATTGTTACAATCCTAACAGTCAAATATCCTCTATAGATGATCTACACTGAATAGGGACAAATTTACCATTCTACCCTTCAATGTATTTTATCCTTAAAATACTTAGCTACTTATAAATGATATTTCAGTAAACTAATATAATTACTTAAATGAGGCATCAATCATTTATTTCTATTCAGCTAAGCTCGAATGAAATCATCGTTTCACTTCTAAATACTTATAGAAGCTATAAATTCCATATCTATGATTAGCGCTCCCACTCAATTAAACTACCATGTTCCCAAGATGTAAATATCTGCTAGAACTATTCGTTAGCTTTCACGAACAACTTGAAGAACATAAATAATACAACTAAGTTGAACCTAACCATATCAGGATTAAGATCCATAGACCTAATATCAACCATTGATATTGACTTAGAAAGATATAATGATAAGTTTATGATATCTTATCTAAGATCAATATCAGTTCCTTCTAATGTATACTCCATACATCCGATACTAGTAAAACTTTGCCAATGCCCTAGAAAGGACATAACACTTATCCAAGGTGTATGTATACCTTATTGCCGATTATCATATCAGTCTAAATTCAGTGAACTGTCAAATCATGAGAATTAAACTTTTTGAACATATAATCATGATTATATTCCACTGTGCTGACGACACTATAATCACGAACAAATATATATATTTACATATGTTCTGGACTTAATAGAATTTATACATTAAACATAATCATGAAATAAATCACGTGAGCCATGTAACATAAAAACGATTTCTGATCTTATATTGATTAGTAAATCTGATTATATTGAAATAAGTTTTATTTAGGGCACAAAACCCAACATATAGTGACTCTTGAAAAGTGTATATATTTTAGAGAATAATATAATTATTTTATTCGTGTATATAAAAATTAAATCTATAATGATTACTTATATGTTATAGTGATTTTATAAATTATCCAACAAAAGTTTTATTGAAATACAAATTATGGTGAACTTGGAGTTCATGAATTGAGTTGTTTTGACATGATTAATCATACGTAATAAATTGTCAACTAATTTGACTAAATTTTATTGAAGAGCCAAAATATTCTTCTCATTGTTCATTTATAATGCTCAAAAGAAGAATGTGCATATATTTTGCACATAGAAAAAGTGAAAGTATATTTTAATATTTTTTAATTATAAAAGTAATATATGTATAATTTCATTTAGTTTTTCTTTTATACATGTTTATAAATTCAAATTATATTTTTATTGATAATTATTTTGCTAATATATTTTATTTGAATATATATATGTGAATTTATTTATATATCTAGAAAATAATATATACTAAATTATTTTTGAAGAAAATATTTTAATCATATTTCTTTAGAAATCCTGAGCCATTATTTGATTTCTATTGCATAGTTTTTTATCGATGTGATAAGATCATATGATCATAGATTTACAAGATGGGTAAATACCATTTTATATCTTGTGTTTTACAAACCGTCTGGACCTTCTATTTTGTTAAATGACAAAATAGATCCTATATTTTCTAAAATGGTAAAAAATAAGACCTTAAGCTCAATTTTCGATATTCTTTTTTTAATATAACTAACTGGAAGATAATTTCAATACGAACGAATACAGAAAATATAGCTATTTTTGTCATAACACATTTAGATCGGATTATTATTAAGTTTTATTTTGACAAAAAAATTAGTTCAGGATCTTATTTGTATTATTTTGGAAAATACATGGTCTATTTTGTCATTTAACAAAACAGAGGGTTTACTTGGTAACTTTTGCAAAACATTGGATCTAAAATATGTTGGAATTTATTTTACCAGGATCTTAGATCTACTCACAAGTATGTTTATTAACACCCTAAATATGAACTTTCTAAAACGATGAAATAAACACGTATAAAGTTTAGGAAACCTTACATTGGGTGCAGCGGAATAATATGACTCATTCCGTTCATATATCTAGCCCTTGATTCCTTTCTGTAGCAGAGCATTATCAATATCTGAACCTGGATCTCTTTCTCTGAATCTTTGACGCTGAAGCCTCCTTCTTGCTGAAAGTCTTTCTTCACGATCTTCCTCACTATGATTGAGGTATCACTTGCTGTGTGTGGGCACTACTCTTACACTAAGAATTTCGAAATTTAAGGAAGAAGAAAGAGAGAGTGGGTTCGGCCAAAGATAGGGAGAGAGAGAGGCTCAGTTTTTTTTGAATCAGAAGTGTCAGAAGAAAAGTGTAATTTTCCTGAAGCCTTCACTATCTATTTATAGCATTCCACTAGGGTTAGGTTTGAATGATTTGACATTAAAATAATGAAAATATCAGTTTAAATTGCCTACAAAAGTGGCTGGCCATGCTTAGTGGATTTGGGCCTCACTTTTTACAATTTTGCAGTTTTATCTTTTCTGCATCTGATTTTCTCAAAAACGCCAATTTTCTAATTCAACCATTTAAATGCCAATTCTAATTATTTAATAACTATAAATAATTATTAAATAATATTGTCATTATCATATTTATTAATTGAACCATACAAAGTATCATAATTAACAAATATGCCCCTAAAACTCTTTCTTTACAATTTCGCCCTTACTTAGTGAAAATTCACAAATAGACATAGTCTAAATTGAGAATTATAATTGATTAATCAAAACCAATCACATGAGTGTTACAAGCAATATTATCTCAACTAGTGCGGGGACCATGGGTCTATATAACTGAGCTTCCAATAAGTAGATCAAGAATTTATTACTAAAATTCACTAACTTATTAATTCTTCGTTGAATCCACACATAGAACTTAGAATTGCACTCTCAGTATATAGAATGCTCTATATGTTCCACCATATAGACACATCATTAGTTATCCATTGTTATAATCCTAATTTGATCACTGATCCTCTATATGAATGATCTACATTGTAAAGGAATTAGATTACCGTTACACCCTACAATGTATTTTATCCTTAAAACACTTGACCCCGTATAAATGATATTTCAGCTTATGTGAAATGAGTACTCCACCATTTATGTTCGTTTGGTCAAGCTCGAATGAGATCATCCTTTGCTTACTATTCGCCAGATAGAAGCTATAGATTCCATGTTTATGTTAGCGCTCCCACTCAATTGCATTACCGTGTTCCCAAAATGTACGTATCACCCTGACCTAAAGGTAGGCTTAACTAACAAATCAAAGAACACGAATAGCCTCTCGAGATTGAGCCTAATCATATCAGGATTAAGATCATTTGATCTAGGATCAACTAGGCGATATTGACTTGAATAGATATTACGGTAAGTTTAATAAATCTAAGTCAAAGTTCAATATCGGTCCCTTCCGATGCATACTCCATGCATCCAACCTGAGCTTTACTTTAACCAATGTTCTGGAAAGAACATAACATTTCTCCAAATGCAAGTAAACTCTTGTTGTAGATTATCATATGAGTAAAACCCTATGTCTGATAAATCTAGGAAACTTTATTCACATAGTCATGTTTACTTTCCAATGTGTTGACGACACAATAAACAGGATCAAGTATGTGAAAAGGGTTTCAGATGAATTTATACATTATGTACATATAATCATGAAATAAATCATGTGAACCATGCAACATTAAATGTTATTTCTGATCTATATTAATAAGTAAATCTGATTATATTGAAATGAGTTTTATTTAGGGCATAAAACCCAACAAACTCCCACTTGCACTAATATAAAACAAAAAGTGCGTTTCAAATAATCTCAACACCTTGATGTACAAATCAAGTGTAGTAGTAGTAAACTCCTCGTAATAGGATCTGAAAGGTTGAATTAAACACAACCTTTTCTCCACCATTACTATTCCTTTAATCACAAAATCATTGATAATGTGAAATTCCTCTCTATATGTCTACTCTCTTAGGATACTGGATTCTATACTTTTGGCAACTACTTTTGGTTAATCAGGAAATTAACACTAGTAGTTTAAGGCAATTTGGAATGATGCCAAAAATGTATAGAACTTTTCTTAGACTGAATAAGTACCTTTCCTGCAACCTTAACATTCAGTCCCTTCCTGGTAGACCTAGAGACTTCATATAGGTTTTTACACTTCTCCAAAATCACTATTCCACCCCCAGAGTAATCACCATCTTATCAGAAAGATTTACTAGCACAAAGGCAAATTTCAAAATCTGATATGGTGTAGTCTAAGAGTTTTAAACACACCCTTATAGACTAACATATAGTTCATCTTCTTAATCTTAAGATTTACTTGATTGTCTTCCAATGTTCTTCTCCTGGAATAATCTGATACCTACTCATTACTCCCACTCAACAGCAGGTGTCTGGTCTAAGGCATACAAAAGCATATCTAAGACCTCTCACTTGTTGATTTACGAAATTCTTTCATGGCTTTATCTTTTCTGGAATAGTTAAGACTTTTCCTTAGATAAATAAAATATATACCTAAGAAGTTGTGAAGCTTCTATAGATTGCCATTAGAAAGAAAATGCTTCAGCATCTTACTAAAGTAAGTTGTTTGCATTAGAGTAAGTAATTACCAGGTATACCACAAGCCATAGGTTTAGATAAACTCATACCTATAATACTAGGAACAAGGAGTTTTGTTAAGTCCATTGAATGGACTTATAAACGAAAATTTCCTTTTATGTCCTTGTAATAGAAAACTTTAGGTTATTCCATGTGAATGGATTAAACCATAGTTCTATTGGCTTTCTTCTTAGTTTCTTATCTTGACAATCCATTACTTGTTTAAACTCACAATGGATTTTAATCACTAGTGTCTCCCAAGTCATAAGAAGGTGATATCCTAGAAACTCTCCCACTACGACAAGGTACCGTGAATTATGTCTAAGAAGACTAAATGGTATTAAACTCTTAGGTTGTGATAAGACAACAAAGGCAGTGGGATCATCATATGTCAAATAAGATGATAGAACACTTTTGGAATCAAGAATTAAATATCTCCTTTATTTGCTACTTTATTTTCAGACTTAGTCATTATCTTAGAAAAGTAGTATTTGTTTGAACAAACACTTTCTTATCTATTGACTATGGGATGGTCCACCCCTAATCACTTAGAATAGCTAACAAACCATCGTTAATAGTTCTAGCTTTTCTTAAGATTTTGATTAGGTCATCCATGAATCTATTAATGATTTACATTAAGTATACAACCATTACATCATTTTGAAATTGTATTACCATAGAAGGAATTAGGCAACGACTAGTAACTAATCATCAACATGCAACTCGAAATTTCTGGGGAGGTAAGTTTGGATATAATTCAAAAATCAAATTAATGATCTTTGAACTGCATATCTACTAACTATTTTTCCACCCCTATCAGTTCGCTAGATCTTTAACCACTTACCTTAATGGTTTTAACCATTGCTAGAAATTAATGAAATTTTTCAAACATTTCAAATTTCTTTGCATAAGGTATAATTTAGAGTGATCGTTTTAAGAATACAACGAAAAACTCATATCCACCCCTGAATGTACATCCATCTGCGAATGAGATGAACTACTTTCGGTGGATATAGGCATATTAACTCTTTGCAGAGATTGATCTTGTCAAATTTACTATGAACAAGATACAAATGCCATAGATTAAAAAAATATGGTAGTGTCTTTTGATGACTTAGGTTTATAAAAGAATTCTTAGAATAGTGCAAGTGGATCCTAGTCACAGAATACCTAACTCATATTCCATACAGTTTGAATCCATTAATAAAAGATGGATATTAAACACTTGAGAAAGTGTAACTGTATTGTATATGGAATTAGAAATATAAGAAATTTTCTATTTGGATTCTAAAATTAAAGTCAAAGACTTAAATTCAACCAAATATAATGAGTAATTCTATCTTGGACCACCACTACTAATTTAATTCTAAGTCTGATTTGCCCATACAAGTAGGAGATTTCTAAGATTAAGGATTTATATCAATTGGGAATAGAATTTCGGGATTATAATCATATGCGTCATTTAATTTCTTAAGAGAAAATATAGAATGACATGAAATGATTTATAGACCATTCATCCAATGATATGTTTTGAAGCTAATTCGAAATGAATAAGCTAAGAGGAATTAGGATAATTTCGTTTATAAATAAGAATCCAACGATGCTTCGATTAGTGAAAGACAAAGTAATCTTATTTATGTAATTTTCTTGTTTCATATTGTAAAAATACTAGTCTAAGGTGTCATCAATTGATGAACAGTTAGATGTTGCATATACAATATTTATCTTTCGAGATCTTACACTATTATGTATGTCTAATGGTGAAAATCCATTAAGGATTTATCTCATTAGAAAAACAAACATGTTAGACCAACAATGAAGATTCAAAATTAAACTACAATTTAATAACAGAAAATAACATGGTTCAATATAAATCCATACACAATTCAGAAATTATTATACATATAGCAAGTAGGAATGACCAGTGAAAATACTAAAACATACAATCCTAAATAATTTCCAAGATTTTCAACAAACTGATACAGTGTCCCGGTAGGCGAGAGTCAAAGTATCATTCATTGAATAGAGTTGTCAGCTCATCTAAAATAGAAACCATTCTAGCAACCTTTATTCGATTAAAATAAGAATCCAACGTTGTCCCGGTAGGCGAGAGTCAAGGTTATTCTCATTTTATGAGCTTCCACCATTGTTTCATGTTTTATAAGTTTATCTCTAAGTAGTCACCGTAGGGGAGAGTCTAATAGAGACGAAAACTTACAAAACACTTATCAAATGAGATTTTACGGTGTTAAATGCGTTCAACGAATAACCATCCATAGGGGGACGAAGTCTAGCGTCTCGAGGTTATATTGAAAACATTTAACTTTTGTAAGACCAACAATGGAGATCGAATATCTTTTGATTAAAAGCTCATTATTTAAAAAGAGTTGTATTTTCTTTGATTCTCTTTATTTAATCTGTTTATTTTAAATATATATTTATTTAATTAAAATTTCCAATTTAGAATGAAAAATTCTAAATATAAATTTTAATTTTATATTTATAAATTTTACTTAGATGGATATGAAAATAACATGAATTATTTCCATCTTAGTAATAATTTCCAATAAATATTTAGAAAAATATTCAATTTAAGTTGTTACAAAATTAATTTAAATTAATTTACAACTCAAATTTAATTTTCTATAAATATATATTGCATTTCGAAAAATTAAAGTATTCAAGGACACAATTTTCAAAAATGCATGTTAAAATAAAAAATTAATCCTGGAAAAATTATTCTAATTTAATGTTGGCCCAAAATTAATTAAATTAATTTACAACAAAAAATATAATTTACCTATTTAATTAAATATATAAGAAAAATTTCAAATATTTAAGTATGATGATGAAAATCAACTTAAACATTAATTTTTCTATTTAATTAAATACACTAGAAAAATACTTCAAGCAAAAATATCATCTATCTAGATTTTCCTTTGACTAATTAATTCAATTTCTAATAATATACTTTAATTCAATTTATTTTAAATTAATCAATAAATGAAAAAATCATTAATTTAAGATGATCCAAGAATTAATTAAAATAAATAATTAATTCATAACTTAATCTATTTTTCAAGATAGATTCAAAATCATCTTGCATTATGAAATGCAATTTCGAAAATTGATTAATAAAATAAAGAAAAATATATTTTACTTCATTTATTTTAATTAATCATTAAATGAAAAAATCATTGATTTAAGTTGGTCCAAAATTAAAATAAATAATTTACAACTTTAATCTATTTTTCAAATAAAATTCAAAATTCCAGCATTTAAGAAATGCAATTTCGAAATTTGATTAATAAAATAAAGAAAAATATATTTTGAAAATTATTTAAATTTAGTTGAAAAAATAAATTTCAACTAAAATAATTTTCTATTTAATTAAGTGTCATGAAAAAGAAATATTTAAGTATCATGATAAAAATCAACTTAGATATTTAATTTTCAAATTAATTAAATGTATTAAATTCAAGAAATAAATAATTAAGTGTAGAGAAGGCTTAATTATTAATCTCTAGTTTAATACTAGGAAAAATATACTTAAAATAAATTGTACCAAAATTAATTATATAAATAATTAATTTCACAATGTATAATATTTTCCTATTTAATATTAGAAATAATAAGTAGTCTAGAAATAACTATCTAGAAAATATGTTATTTGACTAAGTATCTTTTCCACAAAATTTGAAAAAATATCTAATTTAAGTTGTATTAGAAAAAAACTAGAACTTAAATATTTTCAAATTTAAATTTAATTAAATATCAAAAATTAAGTTGTAACCACTTAATTTAAAAATATTCCATTTTAAGTTAATATTCGAAAAGATATTAACCTAAAAAATATCTAAAATATTGCATTTTAAGCTAATATTCGAAAAGATATTAACTTAAAAAATATCTAAAGAATCTTAATAACCAATGCCTAAAATTCCTCAACTTAATTTTGAAATTTAAAATTCAAAAGATATTCAGATTTAAGTTGGTTAGTTGTAGATAATTAAATATCAACTTAAATAGGAATATTTAATGAAAAATTTAAATTAAGCTCCAGAAAGAATCTAGATGGTTATAATTCTATATTTAATTAAATACAAGAAAATACATATAGTTTAGCTTAGAATAAAGAATTCTTTAAACTATAATTTTCTTAAATTAATTTCAAAATAAATGAAATTAATTATGTTGCTAATCAATTTTATTAGGTTAAACTAGTTTAATTAACCTAGTACAGTCATTCAAATTAGGCAAATGGGCCTTCACAATTGGGGTGGTTTATGTGAGGGGGTGCTGGGTTCAGTATGTCGTACCCACTACTATGGCTCCCAACTCTCACACAAGGCCCAAAAGAGAGGAATTTAACCTTAAAATGAACAACTGTTATTAATTGAATAGGCCCAAAAATTAAATGGGCCTAAATAAAATCTATCAAGAACTATGATATTTTATTTAGCAACAACAACCTATATGCATCTATAATGAAATTAAACACATAGGCTCACACATGCACACTTTGGATGAGACCTATCATGTTGCTAGGTCATACACAGATGAAAGAAGATTGTAAATATACCTGTTACAAATTATTAACTTGACCAAGGGAGCCATCAGATCATTAGATCTGGCAAAAAGTAACCATGACTATTTGCAATCAAGTAATAATAGGTTTTGAAAACTTACACACAAGCTAAAACACATACTCTTGCAACAAGGTTAGCTGGATAGTTGGATGTAGGATTTATTTAATTTTAAATTAAATAATTAATTTCGAAAATAATTAATTAAATAAAAAAAATTTCGAAAATTTTAAAAAAATTTTGAAAAATTCGAATTTTTTTTAAAAAAATTTAAATTTAAAATTAAACCTACAATTTTGAAAAATTAGGTTTCAACCAACTTAAATATCATTTCAAAATTTGCTAACTACTTTTAAAATTTAAATGTTATTTTATAAATAAAAATTAAATAAAAAATTAAAAAAGATAAATGAATATCTTTTTCAGATTTTAAATGTAATTTAAATAAATAAAATAACAAAATTTAAAAGTTAGCAAAATATCTTATATCTATTTAAAATTACATGATTATAGTTATCTTATTTTAAATTTAAATAAGGTCAAATTATTTAAAAAAAAATTTAATTTAAAAATTTAAAATCTGACCTTAAATTTAAAAATAAGATAAGATATAATCAAATTTAAAAATAAGATAGATAATTAAGCAAAAAAGATAGATACTAACTATTTTAAATTCAAATTAGACTAATATCTTGAATTAAATTTAAAAAATATTAAATTAATTCATAATGATAATTAGAATTGAATTAGGAATAGTAATATTATAAATATAGAACTACACAAAAAAATAGGAAGTTAATTCCATGTAAAAGCATGAAAAATCGAAGAAAAACGAAAAAATTGTGAGTTGTACGGACAGTTTTCGCGATCGCAGGAAAATTTCAGCACAACTCCGATTTTTCTGAATCTTCAAAAAATCATAACTAATTCAAATTAAATCGAAATTGAGTTCTGTAAAAAAGTAACTTGCTTAATTTTTTCCATACTATCCAATAAAAATAATTCCAGAAACAGATATTCAATTATTTTTAACGAAAATTCACAAACACTAATCAATCATCAAATAACACTCAATACAACATGATACCATCCAAAAACAAACAAACAATCGTTTTAAAGTCCAAATTTCTTGCAAGTAAATCAATTACCATGGCTCTGATGCCAGTTGTTGAAATTTATTTTACCAGGATCTTAGATCTACTCACAAGTATGTTTATTAACACCCTAAATATGAACTTTCTAAAACGATGAAATAAACACATATAAAGTTTAGGAAACCTTACATTGGGTGCAGCGGAATAATATGACTCCTTCCGTTCAGATATCTAGCCCTTGATTCCTTTCTGTAGTAGAGCATTATCAATATCTGAACCTGGATCTCTTTCTCTGAATCTTTGACGCTGAAACCTCCTTCTTGCTGAAAGTCTTTCTTCACGATCTTCCTCACTATGATTGAGGTATCACTTGCTGTGTGTGGGCACTACTCTTACACTAAGAATTTCGAAATTTAAGGAAGAAGAAAGAGAGAGTGGGTTCGGCCAAAGATAGGGAGAGAGAGAGGCTCAATTTTTCCTGAATCAGAAGTGTCAGAAGAAAAGTGTAATTTTCCTGAAGTCTTCACTATCTATTTATAGCATTCCACTAGGGTTAGGTTTGAATTATTTGGCATTAAAATAATGAAAAATATCAGTTTAAATTGCCTACAAAAGTGGTTGGCCATGCTTAGTGGATTTGGGCCTCACTTTTTGCAATTTTGCAATTTTATCTTTTCTGCATCTGATTTTCTCAAAAACGCCAATTTTCTAATTCAACCATTTAAATGCCAATTCTACTATTTAATAACTATAAATAATTATTAAATAATATTATCATTTATCATATTTATTCATTGAACCATACAAAGTATCATAATTAACAAATATGCCCCTAAAACTCTTTCTTTACAATTTCGCCCTTACTTAGTGAAAATTCACAAATAGACATAGTCTAAATTGAGAATTATAATTGATTAATCAAAACCAATCACATGAGTGTTACAAGCAATATTATCTCAACTAGTGCGGGGACCATGGGTCTATATAACCGAGCTTCCAATAAGTAGATCAAGAATTTATTACTAAAATTCACTAACTTATTAATTCTTCGTTGAATCCACGCATAGAACTTAGAATTGCACTCTCAGTATATAGAATGCTCTATATGTTCCACCATATAGACACATCATTAGTTATCCATTGTTATAATCCTAATTTGATCACTGATCCTCTATATGAATGATCTACATTGTAAAGGGATTAGATTACCGTTACACCCTACAATGTATTTTATCCTTAAAACACTTGACCCTGTATAAATGATATTTCAGCTTATGTGAAATGAGTACTCCACCATTTATGTTCGTTTGGTCAAGCTCGAAGGAGATCATCCTTTGCTTACTATTCGCCAGATAGAAGCTATAGATTCCATGTTTATGTTAGCGCTCCCACTCAATTGCACTACTGTGTTCCCAAAATGTACGTATCACCCTGACCTAAAAGTAGGCTTAACTAACAAATCAAAGAACACGAATAGCCTCTCGAGATTGAGCCTAATCATATCAGGATTAAGATCATTTGATCTAGGATCAACTAGGCGATATTGACTTGAATAGATATTACGGTAAGTTTAATAAATCTAAGTCAAAGTTCAATATCGGTCCCTTCCGATGCATACTCCATGCATCCAACCTGAGCTTTACTTTAACCAATATTCTGGAAAGAACATAACATTTCTCCAAATGCAAGTAAACTCTTGTTGTAGATTATCATATCAGTAAAACCCTATGTCTGATAAATCTAGGAAATTTTATTCACATAGTCATGTTTACTTTCCAATGTGTTGACGGCACAATAAACAGGATCAAGTATGTGAAAAGGGTTTCAGATGAATTTATACGTTATGTACATATAATCATGAAATAAATCATGTGAACCATGCAACATTAAATGTTATTTCTGATCTATATTAATATGTAAATCTGATTATATTGAAATGAGTTTTATTTAGGGCATAAAACCCAACAAAATAATGGTATTTACTCTTTACAAGATTTATAAATTTATGTATTTCTAATTATACACGTACGACTCATTCTTAGAAATGAAAGAAGTTCATAATTATATTTATTAAACCTGAATTTCAATGTCATATAGTATATATGTGTTTAAACAAATATTGATTTATTGTGATATATTGAAATCCATACACGTTTATTGATATTATTAGATTTCACAATTTTTAGAAATTCTTTCGATTAAGCGGAGAGAAATACAGCTGGGATCAATGAAGACTTTTGAAAAATAATCCTTGCACAAAGTACATAAGAATAATATAGTTCAAAATAAAATATGCCAACTACAAATTAATATTATTTAAAGTTGAGTTAGAATGAGTCTAAAAATGCCTGAAGCGTAAATGAAAAATATAGAAATTATTAATAAATGCTCATTTGATTTGTCTAGAAGATGTCAAATCTAGAGGTACTCATGGAGATATCTTAATGTAATAAAGTATTGATAATTTAAAAATAATAATCGTGATGAAAATGGTACTCTAGAAGAGACTCCCTAAAGAAGTCAGACATAATATATTTGATCATAATTGAATCTTTAAAGTGGTTCTATATAGGTAGCTATAAATGATATACATATTTGAAAGATATATAAGAGATCTCTATAAGTTATGTCAATATGAGAAAAAATTATCATATTATTGAAATTTTTGTCGACAATAGATGTTGAATATTTGCATATGCAATAAACTAACATGAGATAACAAGGATCATGGTATTAGATTTGTTGAGAATTATATCGACATACATTTTATTTTTGGCCAAAATATTATGAAGTAGTCCAGACAAGTTTACTCGCATAAAGTGAAGTAAGACCTGTAGGTGTGCAAATAAATATTTCTAATAAAAAATTTGCATATATGTATTTGTATACAAAATGAATTGTTGTACAAAGTTTGCATAGACATCAGATTGATTGAAATAAGACTTAAATATTGAGAAAATATAATCATGATTTGATTATAGCCTGTAATATGTTTTATGAGGGTTTATAAGTGTCACATAAATATTGCAACAAAAGATTATTTATTTGGAGCTCCTATTATATTGAAAATTTAAAAATACATCTTATTTAAAAATTCTAGAAGAATTTAATACATGTTTTAAGTGATATAAATTTAAAATCGTCCACACTATATAAGATTTTTGTATGAAATAAAGACATGTAAATAAATTATTATTTAAAAAACACGTATGATTGTCTATGTAATATAAATTCGTAAATTTGAAGAATTGTTGATTATATAGATAATTGAAGAACAAACTTTTATTTCTTTTTATATATTGAGAAATATTTAATGTATATAGTTTGTTCATAAGTATTAGTAGAGAAGTCCAGAAGTACTTCATATACATCAATAATTATAAATATATGATCATTTGATATAAAAATTAAAAACATACAACAAAAATAGAACAAATATATGGTATTGGAGTACCATCATTGTCGCAAATAAAAATTTATATTATCATTAATGTGTTATGTTTATATTACTTAAAATTTCAAACTTTTGTATGAACAACATTGTATATACACATGCATGAATGATTTAATAATAAGTTGGATAATTATTGATGTTCCAGGAATCCTTCATCCATAATTTAGAAGTCTACACATACACTTTGGAAGAGTTATAGATAATATACGGTGATATTTTAGAAGTGATAACAATAATCTTATGAGATATATTATATCATCAAAATAATTATAGATCATATGTGCATGAGAGGAGACATATTCATGTTGCACTCTTCTTTCCTTAGCTCAGGTTTTGTCTCATATTTTCCTGACAATGTTTTTAATGAGGCAACTTGTAAATAATTATGAATATGAAATATATATTGCACTCTTTTTTCCTTAGCTCAGGTTTTATCCCACTAGGTTTTTTTGACAAGGTTTTAACGATGTAACTTTAAATCATGCTAACATACTTACACTTTATGTAGCAAGTAGAGAATGTGTGGGAGTGAGATCATGACATAACATATTCGAGAAACATATGGATTACACTCAATAAAGCAGTATCAACATTAACAACTCTCTATGAAGGATAATTGCTTGCATCGCTCAAGGAATGTCAATTGAAAGAGATGGAACCCATTTCATCAAAATTCTTCTTTACACACAATCTATGATATATCAACTGATGTTCAACAAATATTCGATCAAGTGACAATCTTAAAATTTTGTAAGATATCTTAAATAGTTATAACGTACATGAATATGAAAAAAATTAATCTAAAAAATTCTTTTTGATGCTGAAACAAGTAGATGATGCATCAATACATCTTTTTAAATATATACCAATTAATATTAAATACAGAAATGTCTTCACAATTTTATTCGATTATATATGATAGTTACATGAGACTAAACATTTACAATATTTGACTAAATATATAGATTAATTTGGTAAGAAATAAATTAATACGATCAACAATAACATTTTCCAACTTAGACACAAAATACTATTCACACTTATACTTTTGTTGGGACACGATTTTGTCCTGTGATGTACTTTTCACGGAATGTATTCTGTTATCTACCGAGTACATTAGATGAGTCTCTCAGGGTACGTAATAATGGTCTTAGGGTACGTTACTATTTTTTAACCCTAATTACCCCTAGATCAATCCCAGCTCTCAGATTAAATAACTCCCTATCTAATGGCAGCCGTACATCACGGAATACATCCCGTAAAAGTACAATAAACGAACAAAATCGTTTCCCTACTTTTGTTGTTGGTTGATTATTAATTAGCTGATGTGGATCCAAATACCTTGGCTAGGAAATTCTCCATTAACGACAAATAAAAGATAATACCCCGAAGGGGCAAGATTAGCCGAAGCAGGAGTGTTAACCTCCACTTGGTACATCATTCCACCTATTTTTTTCACTTGCCCAGTGGGTGTAAGTACCAACAATCTCTGGTTCATTGAGAATGAGTGAGTCGTAAACGACGGAGAAACCATTGTCGTTTTCACTGATTTCGCGTCTACGTTATTACCCATCACCCGAAATCGAATTGTCAACTTCTGCGAATACTTGACCTTGGTTTGCGACCCGGGTAAAACGATTACGGGTCGGAGATTTGGTCTTTCCAAATACGACGGAATGAAAGCCTCTAAGCTCAGCTCCGTTGGGAATAGAACATTTGTGAACTCGTAATTGGAATGGGGATTGCTTCCGCCGACAAGGACCCGACCGTCGCGGAGGAGAACGGCCGTGGAATGGTACATCCGAGGAATGGTTGTTGGTTTCTGAGTTTCGAATCTGGACCCGATCTTATTCTCGGGTCGGTAAATAACCGGGTTTAAAACCGGGTTTCTACCCAACTCCCAAGAAGCAGTACCCGTTCCAGCTCCGTTTATGATCAAAACGTTGCCGTTTGGAAGCAAAGTCATGTCTCCCATACACCTGGCTAAAGGCATAGTCTCCAAGACCCAGTTTGGATTCGGGTCGGTTATTTTAATCCGGGCACAAGTATTCAACGCTTGAATAAACTTCCCTTTACTTGCTTCAGTAAAAGATCCTTTCGGGGCTCCGCCACATACCAAAACTTCAGCTTCAACATTCTTGGTTTGAATATTCTTCAACGGTAAAAGCACAGCAGACCCAGTGCTCGGGTAAGATCTCGGGTCCCCACCCGGTATTTGCGGGTAAGTTTTCACAACTTGGTTTTTAAGGTAGTTCAACAAAATAGCTCTGTTGTTAGCGAAAACAAATAAGTTTCCATCCACATTGACAAAAACAAAAGGGTAAAGATTGTTCTCTATTCCCTTATCGTTTGTTTGAGCTAAGAATGGTAAATCATGGACATTTGGGTCAGTAGTTTTTGGATAAAACTCGTAGTTGAATTGTTTTCTTCCACCAATGATTATCTGCCTGCCATCTGGCAAGACATGATTGGTTGAGTACCATCTACTCTTGGCCAGTCCAAGATTGACCTCTTGCCAATCACAGTTATTATTAACACAAGGCTTAAAGAGTCTAACTCTTCGTTCTCCTTCAAAGGAGCCACCTGTTTGGGCTAGAGTTCCATCAGGCATAACAGAGCCAGAGGAGCACCAGACGTTGGTCTGGACCGTGAGTGGTCTGAATTTGTTGGTGGCTACGTTGTACTCGACAGAGTGTGCGGAGCAGTCTTTGGCTCCAGCTGGGCATTTCCCGGGAGCTAAAGAGATGTTGGAGGTGCCGAAGTCGGTGCGGTCGAACATGATGACTCTGTCGTTGTTGAGAAGCTGCATGTGCATGGCGGAAATGCCTATGCTTGGTGTCAAGAATTGCCAACGCCCACCGGCTCCATTGGTCGGACATGGTAGTAGGGTGGCAACAATGAAAACAATAGCACTTATCATATGAGTAGTTGTAGTACTTGGCGTCATTATATTGATAATTTGGTTTTTGTGATATGATTTATCGATCTAAATGTATAATAAATCTTTGAGTTTATGATAGTTTTTGGGTGATTAGCCACAGCTAATTTCACAAGTATTTATAGGCCATGCATGTGTGTTTTAATTAAGGATTATTATTATTAATTTGGTGTGGGTGAAGTCAGATACGTTGACAATTCATTATAGGAGAATTTCAAATATGATTTTTTTTTTATTTTATTTTAAAATAAGATAGGCTAAGGATATATATGGTTTGAATTATTTTATGTTTTTGTTTGTTGTTATAAATTCTATTTTTTTTTTGTTGAGACAGGTCTGGTTGATGATATGATTATATAATTGCTAAGTATATATGCTGCTCTGTTTTGATATGTTTGATAAAAATTTGTTTAATTTATATATTATTGCATGGTTTTTTTTAATATATATAATAATTAATTATTCTTTCTTTTTTTTTTTTTTTGAGGAGAATGATTAATTATTCTTTGTGCGTGTGTAGACGTTGTTAATAAAAGAATTTGTTGGTTTAAATTCAAAGTATGGAATATAATTAAGTTTTGCAATATATTATTCGGTTGATTCTACAATGCACCCTCTTAAAAGGGATGTACTGATACACCCTTAACTTGTTTCGGTCTCGAGAAAATTTTTTTAGTCTAATTTTTTTTTATATTCATGTACGTTATAACTATTTAAGATAACCTACAAAATTTTGAGAAATTCCAAATAATTTACAATATAGAAAATAATGTTCAAACAGTCTATTTTACACGCGTATAAAATAAAATAGTCACGCGTACAATATACTGTTTGAACGTAGTTTTCGGCGTGTTAAACTTTTCCAAATTTCTTAAAATTTTGCACGATGTCTTAAATAACTATAAGGTACATGACATGAGAAAAAATTTGACTAAAAAATTATTTCGAGTACTAAAACAGATAAGGGTGCATCGATGTATCTATTTTAAGAGGGTGCATTATAGAATTTCCCTATATTATTACTTCTGTTATTATTTCAGGGTGATTCTACAATGCACCATTTTAAAAGGGATGTATTGATGTACCCTTAACTTATTTCGGCATTCAGAAAAAAAATTTAATCTAATTTTTTTTCATATTCATACACGTTATAGCTATTTAAGATATCTTACAAAATTTTGAGAAATTCGGAATAATTTACAATATAGAAAATAATGTTCAAACAGACGATTTTACACGCGTATAAAATAAAATAGTCAGGCGTGCAGTATAATGTTTGAATATAATTTTCGGCGTGTTAAATTTTTCCAAATTTCTTAAAATTTTGCAGAATGTCTTAAATAACTATAACGTACATGACCATGAGAAAAAAATTGATTAAAAAATTATTTCGGATGCTAAAACAGATAGGGGTGCATCAATATATCCACTTTAAGGGTGTGCATTGTAGAATTTTCCATTATTTCATATGGATTTTTTTATATATAAATATATATATTTATTGAATAATTCTATAGTGCAACTATAAAAGAGCCATTATTGGATACTTTTATCGGATTCGGTATTCAGAAGAGTTTTAATCCAATTTTCATGATTATACTCCTTGTAATTATATTTATATTTATGGTTCATTTGGAAAATGATAGAGAATATAATTGAGTTAAGTGTAATTGTAATAAGGGCCTTTTTTTTATTTTTACCCTTCAATATATATATTTTGTATTTTTATAAAATTTTACACAAAAATTTCTATTGCAACTAGCGCTGCAACTTAAATTATAACAAAAAATCGTATAGAAACCCCTATTGCAACTAGCGCTGCAACCACTTTAAAAACTCAAACCGTAAAATTTGAAAAAAAGTTAAAAAAAAATAGAGTAATTTCCCTTGTAATAATTACACAATTTATTGACACTTTTATCTAATAATTTAAATAAAATGTAACTATGTAATTGAAGTAATTGATGGATTCTAATGACACGGAGAGAGAAATATAAATTGGGGAGCAAAATGTAAAACAATTCATTTTTTGGGGGAAGGTAAATTGATAAACTTGTATATTTTCTTTTTACATAATTAATATATATAAAATCCACAAAAACAAAATATTTAGTGAGGGCTACAGCCCCCCATACTCCCCAAGTGGCTCTGTTACTGATTCCAATCACACTCTTCAATTTTTATAGCCCCATGAGAATTAAGTATAATTTTCAAAAAATTTCAATTTAAATATTAAGTACTAAAAAATATTATTTTCCTAAGTATGTATTACTAACTATTTTGCTGAACAAAATATTAAGAATTCATATAATTACCATTTTATATTCAAATACACCTCGTATTTTAAATAGAGTACATAGTAATTACATAATGACTTCCAAACACGCCCTTTAGATATATAATATTTTTTGAAAATTTTGAATAGTTTACAGTATTGAAAATATTGTTCAAATATTTTATAATTAAGTATTTAAATTTTACTTTTTTTTAAAAAAAATTAGAAGTTACCTTAAAAATGTATAACACACACTATTATAAAAAAATTAAATTTAAAAACTCCTAAATGTCAAACCCATAAAGTGCATGTACTAGAATAATCATTTTAATTACCAGTGTATTATAGATCAACATTCTATATTAATTTTAATTAAAAGAGACAAATTTACTGATTTTCTTTATTTATAACAAATATTTAACTTCTTACTGGATCAAATAATAGAATTTTTTCACGTGGTTATTATTATTTTTTTTGAAAGCAAATATAGAAGTTTTTATTAATTTGTCAAATCAGTCAAAAAATAAGATTGTACCTCAACCACTCGATCTAGAAAAAAAATAAGATGCTCCATCAAGACTATGAACAACCATGTTAGCAATTCGTTTAGTAAAAAATTAAATAAGAAAATATTATTTAAAGATGCAAGAAGTTTATGATAAATTTCTATAAGAACCCAAAAAGAAGAAAGTATAGGTAATAGATTTTGAATATATAGCTTGTACTACTGCCAAGCAATCTGACTCCAGCTCCACTTTCTACTATAGTTGAGTTTTAATCTAGCTTAGCGCTTTCTTTATACCAATCGCTTCAGCCAAATCTGAAGCACTTATACCAACAAAAACTACCTGACTTAGCCATCACTAATTTCCCTTGAGAGTCTCGAGCGACTATGCTATAACTAAACGCACATCAATCACAAATAATGGCAACATCAACAGTTACCCTGATTGTATTCTTCTGCGACTTAACCCAAAATCCAGCTCCATCACCAGCTTTAAAAATTGAAAAAGAAGCCTGTGAACCTCTATTTTGGGCCGACTTCCATTGCACAAGACAATTCATAGATGAGATAAGAACCCAATCCACCGCAACATATTTTTGGTTCCAAACCAAATCATTTCGAGCCTCTAGCACAACATAACTGCCTCCCCATACTTGTACTTACTGTACTTTTGCAAAATTTGATCAAACTAGCTGCAAAAGTCAGTAGAACTAATCGGCCTAAACCCCAGCCAAAAGCCTCTGCCAGCATTGAGTAGCGAATGAACAGGAAATAAGTGCATGAAAAATAGTTTCCTCACTTCTTTGATAAACCAGACACATGATTTGAACTAGGACCCTCTTACCACTTAATTGAGTCAAGGTGGGCAAATAATTTGAAGCAGTCTGCTGTACCGAATTGAGAGCTTTTGGTGGTACCTTTAAATTCCAGAGCTTGCGCCAAAACCCAAAAGAATCAGCTGCAATCCAATTTCTTTTTTGAGCTTGTACTAACTTGTATGCACTACGCACCAAGTAGAAACCATGATGCTTCTTAGACCTGAAAAACGATCCCCAGCTACATTTAGACTCAATGGAACTGCCAAAATATGTTGTTGATCATGCTCGTTTAAAATCTTCTGCTATCATGACTTGGGAAACTGTGTCTGACCATTGCTCTTGTGTGGTCTATTCTTTATTCAGGATATTGGTGTCAAACCGTTCAGATTCTTCAATTTCTGGACTGATCACAAAGATTTTAAAAATATATTATTGGAGAATTGGTATAAACCAGTTAAGGGGACATGTCTTAAGACCCTTCATTTTAAATGCTTGAGGCTAAAATGCCAACTTAAGAAGTTTAACAAGCAGACTATTGGAGATGTGGAGGTTAATTTTCAAAAGGCCAAAGATCACTTCCTTAATGCTAAGCTAGCTGCTCAAGCCAACTATCCTGGAGGAAAGTGATCAAGATAAAATGCTTCATATTGTTATACTTCAAAGGAGCAAAGCTAATCGGCTGAAAAAAAAAATGAAGATAATACAACCTTCTTCTATGCTTGTATTAAAAAAAATAAGAGAAGAAAATAGAATAGCTAGCTTCATGAACAATCAAGGGGAAATTATTGATGATTATATGCTGAAGTGGTGAATCATTTTGTTAACCATTTTAAAAGCTTCATGGGGAGTTCTAATCCTGCTGCGTATTTTGATATTCAGTGTTTGAAGTTTGGTAACACGTTGACGTTGGATCATCAACTCCAACTTGTTAGACTTTTTACCATGAAGGAGATTAAAAAGGCTCTGTTCAGCATCCCTAGCACAAAAAGCCCAGGGCTTGATGGTTTTGGCTTGGAGTTTTGTAAACATATGTGGCCTGATCTGGGGAAAGAGTTTTGTATGGTATTCAAAGCTTCTTCTCAACAAGTAGCATTCCAAAGGAGTTTAATGAAATGACCATATCTTTAATTCCCTAGACTGAGTCCCCGTCTAGTGCTATTGAACATAGACTGATTGCTTGCTACATAAAATTTAGAAATGCATCTCGAAACTGATTTGTTTAAGACTAGATGAGATTATTCCTTTCTTAGTTAATCACATGCAAGGAGTCTTTGTTCAACAAAGAGCAATAGCTCATAATATTTTGATTTTCCAAGATCTTATCAAAAATTATAGCAGGAAGAATGTTTCTCCTCATTGTGCTATCAAGATTGGTCTTAGTAAGATGTATGACACGGTGGATTAGTTGTTTTTGGAGAAGTGGCAAAACTTCCTATGCTTCCCTGCTAGATTTGTGAACTAGATCATGACTGGCATCAAAGGTACTTCTTATAACTTAATGCTTAATGGAAGACTCCAAGGAAGTTTTAAGGGCAAGAAGGGTCTTAGGCAAGGGGACTTTATGTCCCCATTGCTGTTTGTGTTGGTCATGGAATTTCTTACTATAAGACTTGTGCAAGAGGCTCAAGAAGGTATCTTTTAATTTCACCCCCTCTGTAAGAATCTCAATTTGATTAACCTTTATTTTGTGGATAACTTGATTTTATTTAGCAAAGCCACAAAAAAAAAGCTATTATATATGCACCTCAAATTGGCTTTGGATGATTTTAGTAAGATTACAGGTGTTTCTATTAATCTTGCTAAATCCTAAATCTTTTTTGGTAGTGTGGAGCATTCTATTAGAAAAGATATTTCTAATGAGATTGGGCTTGAGGAGGGTCATTTTTCTCTCAAATATTTGGGGGTACCTATGAGATCTACTAAATGGCGCATGGAAGATTGTGGGATTATCTTGGATATGATTAAAAAGAGGTTGCATACTTGGCTAGAAACTTATCCTATGTTGGTAGAATGCAACTTATCCAAACTATTTTGCTGAGATTGAGGAACTATTGGATGAATATTTTCATTCTTCCTCAAAGCACTGTAAAAAAAATAGAGAAACATTACAGGCTTTTCTTATGGGGTCAAAATGGTAATAAAAGCAAAGTCCATTTGGCCTCTTAGGAAAAAGTTTGTAGGCCCAAAAATTTTGGTGGTCTCAGGTTTAAGGATGGTTCTAATTGGAACCGAGCTATTCTTGCTAAGTTTATTTGGGCTATTATGGAGAAGCATGATATTTTGTGGGTCAAATGGATCAACTCAATCCACTTGAAGGGAGCTGAACTCTGGAGTTATAATCTTCCCCAAGGCATCAAATGGTATTGGAGAAAATTGTGTCATTTAAGACAGGGTTTTAGCTCTCAACAAGTGAAGGTAGTGGAGGAAAATGTAAGTTTAGAGCCTCTAAACTCTATAATAGCTTGTTGGTTTGTAATCAAGACAACTTCTTTAGAGCTATTTGGTGTAGATTGAATCTGCCCAAGCACAGATTTATCCTCTGGCAAGCAGTTCATAAGCATCTTCTCACTCGGGATCAACTTTCTCATGTTGGCATAACAGTTACTTTGGTTTGTGGATTGAGCATTGAGAGTCATAATCATTTATTTTTCACTGTCAATTTTTAATTTGAGTTATTCAAATGTTGTTTAATTGGCTTGGTTTCAAGGCTTGGCCTTTACAGTTTGAAGGTTGGTTGACTGTGATCTCTAATTAACACAGCAGGGAAGTCTAAGAATGACACTACTTTTGCTACTCTTGCTGCAACGGTTTACTATTTTTGGTTGAATAAAAATAAATGTATCCATGAGAATAGTTCTTACACTGTTTTACATATAGTTAAGAAAATTCAAAGAGTTATTAAATGTCGTTTGTATAGTATATTACACATGAAACATAATACTTGTAATTATAGAATGATTAGCTGTTAGTTGGCTTGAGGTCCGGGTTGTGTGGTTGTTGGTTGTCAAGTGTGGCGTTTGCCCTTGATTAATAATTTTTTTTTTCGTTGATAAAAAAAGAAAGTAATATAATTTGTAGGGAATTGTAAAGAATTTTTTTTTTTTAATTAAAATGTATTACCTTGTGATTATTTTTTTTAATAGTAGTGATAATATTATCATAGACTAAGAAGAAAATACATAGACAATTAAAAAAGTAGTGTATAATGCATATTTACATAAAAAGAATTGTTCAATAAATGAGAAATTTTTATTATACCAATTTTTTTTTATCAACTTGAAATTAATTAGAATTTGGACGTATTATAATTACAGTAAAAGCTTTATTTAAGAATACTCTATTCAAGAATAAATTCTAATTTATTATAAAAAAATTAAGTCCCAATTTGAGCCAATTATAAATAAGAATAACCTCTAAATTGTAATTAATTATACATTTTCTAAGTCCTATTAACAAAATATACCTCTATATAAGAATAATTATATCTTAATAAAATATAAACATATATATGTTGTAAATTTATTTAAGTAAAATTAATAATTTTATGCTAAATTATAATACATGTATAAATATTATATTTACTCTAAAATAATTCTATTATTACATAGTATTAATAATTATTCATTGTTATTATTGTTACATTGATATTTTTTGATATTTTAATTTTTTTTTTAGTATAACTCTATTTAGTTATAACCTCTCAATTAAATATAATTTACTTAGTCCAAGTGTATTTTTGAATAAAGGTTCTACTATATTAAGTTATAAGAGTATTATTTTTGTCTCTAACTGTAAATATACATTTTTAATATTTTAGTATTTAGAGAAATTATACTCAAATTTTCTCATTGTACATATATTTTATCGGTTTGCGAAAAAATTAAAAATAATTTATAGTACTGAAAATAGAAATAAAAATTATGTTAAACTCTGTTTTCCATATATATATTTAATTTATTCTTAATTAATGTCTAAGAACATATTAGATTTACAATCTTAGGCTGTTAAGACTGTTGTTACTGTTACTATTAATAGTTAGTTGACAGTTAATACTGTTAGTTAAGTCCGATATTTTAGGTGTTAGTTAGTTCTCTTTCTTAGTCTTTTTCTTGACATACTCTGTATATATACCCTGCTGTATTTTCCTTTTCTTAATCAATAAATTCTCTTTCTGTTTTTCTCATCTTACATTCTCTCAATTGTTCATATTGCAATATGGTATCAGAGCGGAGAAGCAAGCTTCTCCACTGATCTTATTCGCTTCCGCTTCTTCCCTACCAGGCCGCGCCTCCTTCTTCTCCGGCAATGGTGGTGTACTGATCTGTACCTCTTTTCCCTTTTTCGTCTCTGTCTTCCTGGAAATTTATTCCAGTGTTCTTCTCAAATCGATCATGTCTACTGACAATCAAAATCCTGAAACTGAAGTTGGAGTTCCAAGTTCTACCGTTTCTGCAACTCAAAGCAACATGGTTATGGCTTCAAGAAACCCTCTCGAAGATCCTTCCAATCCCTATTACCTCCACCACGGCGACAACCCCGGTAATGTTCTTGTTTCTCAGCCTCTCACAGGGCAAGATAACTATGTTTCATGGAGCCGTGCGATGCAACTCGCAATATCTGTCAAGAACAAATTAGGATTTTTGGATGGTTCTATTTCTAAACCCCATATCTCTGAATATAATCTTTACAATGCTTGGATTAGGAATAATAACATTGTTATATCTTGGATTCTCAATTCTGTTTCTAAAGAAATTTCTTCTAGCTTGCTTTACGATGAATCCGCAGCTGCTATTTGGACTGATTTAAAGATCAGATTTCAACAACAGAATGGACCGCACATATTCAATCTGAGGAAGGGTTTGATGAATCTCCGTCAAGAGAATCAAACTATAAGCATGTACTACACTCGACTGAAATCCATATGGGAAGAACTGTCCAACTATAGACCCAATTGCACCTGCAACGGATGCACTTGTGGTGGTGTTAAGAGACTCCAAGAACACCACCACATGGAGTACATCATGTCGTTTTTAATGGGACTTTCAGACCAGTTTTCTCAGATACGCAGCAGCATTCTTTTAATGGATCCATTGCCAGAAGCCAATCGGGTCTTTCATCTTGTAACTCAAGAAGAAAACCAAAAAGGCAATCTCTCTTCTGGAAATGATTCCAACACTAATATGGCATTTGCTTTTCAATCTGATAGGAATGCCAACACGAAACCAGATACTCAAGGTTCCAAAAGTCACCCTCCAAAGAAAAATAGGCCTTTTTGCACTCATTGTAATGTGCTTGGCCATACCATTGAAAAGTGTTACAAGATCCATGGATATCCTCCAGGATTCAAGAACAACAAAACTAAAGATGCCTCGGCTAATCAGGTGCAAACCAGTTCTGATTCTAAAAATTGCAGTGATGAAGGAAGTGCGATTTTGCCTCAGCTAAATGCACAACAATATCAACAACTCTTGAACCTTCTTGCAAGTCAACAAATCGGTATGCCCAATACAGAACCTAGCTCCTCCTCAGGAGCTGCAGGTATCATTCTATCCCACCATTATATTGCTCCAAATGATGATTCTTGGATAATAGATTCAGGAGCTACCCGACACATATGTAACAATATAAAATTGTTTCAATGTTTGTTTCCTATATCCAAAACCAGGTTATTTCTTCCAAACAACGAATCCATTCTTGTTAATCAAAGTGGTTCTATTGCTGTGAATGAACATCTAATCCTTACTGATGTGCTTTATGTTCCTAATTTTAAATACAATATCTTGTCTGTCAGCAACTTAACTAACCGTGGCTCAATTTCAGTAAAATTCCATACTAATGATTTCACTATTCAGGACAAACTCAGCCGGAGGGTGATTGGCAAAGGTAAAGTGATGAATGGCCTCTATGTGATGGATGCTTCAACTCAGAATGATCAAAATGCTTATTCCTTTTCTGTGACAGCTGAGCTTTGGCATTCAAGATTGGGACATCCATCTCAAAAGAGACTTGCCCTTCTAAGTGACACTTTAAACTGTAATATCAATTCTTTACATAAGAACCAACCTTGCTATATTTGTCCTTTGGCAAAGCAAAGAAAGCTTTCTTTTCCTAATAGTAATTCCACTGCTGTAAGTAAGTTTGATATAGTTCATTGTGACACTTGGGGACCTTATCACATTAGTTCCCATTCAAACTATAAATACTTTTTGACTTTGGTTGATGATTACACTAGATTTACTTGGATATATTTTCTAAGACACAAATCTGATGTTGTTGAAATAATGCCTCAGTTTCTTTCTTATGTTCAGAATCAATTCAAATGCACTATTAAGAAATTCCGTTCTGACAATGCTCCAGAACTTGTGTTCAAAAATCTCTTTGCAAAACTTGGAATTATGCATGATTTCACTTGCGTAGAAACACCTGAACAAAACGCTATTGCCGAA
Source organism: Cannabis sativa (assembly GCF_029168945.1). Classification (NCBI taxonomy): domain Eukaryota; kingdom Viridiplantae; phylum Streptophyta; class Magnoliopsida; order Rosales; family Cannabaceae; genus Cannabis; species Cannabis sativa. Next base: position 46,370,279 of record NC_083603.1, read on the forward strand.
AGAAAGCACCAACATCTATTGAATGTGGCTCGTGCTCTCTTTTTTCAAGCAAAAATGCCAATAAAATTTTGGTCAGAATGTGTAATGACAGCCGCATTTTTGATTAACAGGACACCTACTCCTCTTCTGCAAAATAAAACTCCTTTTGAATTGTTATTTGGTACTGCACCTAACTATTCTAATCTAAGAAACTTTGGTTGTCTTGCTTTTGCATGTACTCTCACTGCTAATCGTACCAAATTCGATCCAAGAGCAAAGCCTTGTGTTTTTATAGGGTATCCACAAGGTGGTAAAGGTTACAAGCTTTATGATTTAAATGAAAAACAAATTTTTGTTTCTCGAAATGTAATTTTTCATGAAAGAATTTTTCCATTTCAGACTTTAAACACTTCTAATATTAGCATGGATCCTTTCTCTCATCTTGTCCTTCCATCCACTACTGTGACTAACACAAATGTGAGTGATTTTGCTGCAGAAAACAACTCCAACACCTTTCCAGAAATTAATCCACCTGGAGACGATACTACATCTATGCCTTCTGACTCTCACGCACATAATCTGCCTAGAAACATTGCCACTGCTACTGCTATGCCTTCGAATTCTTCAACATCTGATCTGCCCAGAGATGTTACTGCTGTCATAAATCCCAGCACATCGCAGGAACCTTCTTCACTTGTTCCTGAACATGTCCCCAGTTCTGCCCACGATGTTCCAAGAAGAACCTCTAGAACAACTCGACCTCCTGCCTACCTCAGAGATTATGAATGCAATTCCACCATCCAAGATCAATCTTCCACACCTCATCCCCTTCATAAATTCCTCTCTTATGATAAATTGTCCAAATCTCACAAAGCCTTTATCCTTGCAGTGACAGCTCTTTTCGAACCAAGGAATTACAATCAAGCCCGACAATATAAAGTGTGGAATGATGCTATGGACAATGAGATTTATGCTCTTCTTCGCAACAAGACTTGGACAGTGGTTAAGCTTCCTCCTCATAAAAGAGCTATTGGTTGTCGTTGGGTATACAAGATCAAATACAACAGTGATGGCTCCGTTGAAAGATGCAAGGCACGACTGGTAGCTCAAGGCTACACACAACAAGAGGGGTTGGATTTCTTTGACACCTTCTCTCCCGTTGCCAAGATGGTTACTTTCAAATTATTATTGGCCATTTCATCTATCAAACAATGGCCCACTCTTCAAATCGACATCAACAACGCCTTCCTTGACGGAGATCTTCAAGAAGAAGTCTACATGGCCTTACCCCCTGGATTCACTCCTCCTAATTCAGAAGATAACTCAAATTTGGTTTGCCAACTTCACAAATCCATATACGGTCTCAAACAATCTTCAAGACAATGGTATAAAAAGCTATCTGATGCTCTACTTTCAGCAGGATTCTCTCAATCTCAAGCCGACTATACCTTGTTTACTCGAGGATCTCATGACAATTTTATTGCCCTTCTCGTCTATGTAGACGACATTATTATCACTGGTCCTAACATTACATTACTTCACCAGCTGCAAGATTCCCTTAATGACCAATTTCAACTCAAGGCACTTGGTCCTCTCAAATATTTCCTAGGATTTGAAATTGCTCGATCAAAAGAGGGAGTTTTTCTGTCTCAACGCAAATACACACTCCAACTCCTTGAGGACACTGGCTACACAGGCAGTAAGCCTGCCAAAACCCCAATGGACCCGAGAACCAAACTTGATGATCAAGAAGGACACCTCCTCGATGACCCCTCTACTTACAGACAGCTTATAGGAAGGCTCCTATACTTGACTTTGTCACGTCCTGACATTACATTCGCTGTCAATACTTTAAGTCAATTTATGTCATCTCCTCGCACTCCCCATATGCAAGCCGTGCATCATTTACTCAGGTACTTAAAAGGCAGCCCCGGACAGGGCCTTCTCTACAACTCCAACTCATCACTCCACCTCAGAGGGTTCTCGGACTCAGACTGGGCTGCTTGCCCCACAACAAGGCGCTCTGTCACTGGCTTTTGCATATTTATAGGCGACTGCCTCATATCGTGGAAAACAAAGAAACAAACTACTGTTTCTAAAAGTTCTGCAGAGGCCGAATATCGGGCCCTTGCAAGCACCAGCAGTGAGATAACATGGATTCAATATCTACTAACTGATTTCCAAATCAGCCAACCAGCTCCTGCCTTCATCTATTGCGATAACCAGTCTGCCATCCACATCGCCAACAACCCCACTTTCCACGAACGAACTAAACATATTGATCTCGATTGTCATTTCATTCGGGAAAAGATTAAGGCCTCAACTATTCGTCTCATCCCTGTCAACACTACATTACAATTGGCTGATGCTTTTACAAAGCCTCTCCCCTCAACAATTCTCTCATCCCATATCCGCAAGATGGCTATTTATGATATATACAGTCCATCTTGAGGGGGGGATATTAGATTTACAATCTTAGGCTGTTAAGACTGTTGTTACTGTTACTATTAATAGTTAGTTGACAGTTAATACTGTTAGTTAAGTCCGATATTTTAGGTGTTAGTTAGTTTTCTTTCTTAGTCTTTTTCTTGACATACTCTGTATATATACCCTGCTGTATTTTCCTTTTCTTAATCAATAAATTCTCTTTCTGTTTTTCTCATCTTACATTCTCTCAATTGTTCATATTGCAATACATATACTTGCAAAATAGTAAGCTGAAAAAGAAGAAAGAAGAAAGAAACACGTATATGACATGCAATATAAAATGGATATATTAAAAGGGTTGGGTCTATTAATATATATCAACAATTATTATTTGACAAGAACAACTTATTAATTCTTTTTTGACTTTTTGTTTTCCCACAAAAATTTCTATTCCTATTGTAATGTTCATTTTCGTAGCTTAATTTAACAATAATGAAAACATATAACGTATTCTAAGCTCAATCGAGGATTCTTTGACATGCAAGTAAGGTTAGAGATATTTCTCTCAACAAAATTCACTTATGTGGGGACATCAATTACTCATAAATTTGTTTATTTGTGGCATCCTACTCACATGTCATAACAAGTTGTTATTAATTTAGTTTTAGTCACAACAAATATTGTGATTAAAAATACATTTAGTCACAAAAATTATAATTTTTGTGACTAATAACTTTAGTCACGGACATTTTAATCACAACATAAGAATAATAATTTATAATTAGTCACAATTTCTTTACTTTTACAAGTTTTGTTGTGACTAAAAGTAAGATTTTTTATAATGTCACATGGGTAAAATATTATCCATTGAATCAGGATTTAGGGTTAGGGTGATGATATAAAATCATGTAACGGGGTAGGGTACAGTACCCTTCCCTATAACCCTACCTTATCCTACTTAATTAGTAATTATATATGTATTTATATTTATATGTATATTTGACTACTATTCATTTAATTTAAATTTGAAAAATCGTAAAAAAAAATGACTTTAAAATTAATTATTAAAAAAATATAAATTCTAATAAAACAAATATTTACTATCTTTAATACTTTAGTATTATTTTAATTGTTAGCAATTATACTTAATTAATTTTACAAATACTAGAATATTTAATACTTAATATTTAGGTAATTATATATATGGGTAAAAGTTTTTTCATATGGTAGGGTAGTAGAATAAGCATACTTTATCTATATTATCCTTACATTTACATAAATATTATCCAAGAAAAGTTAAGGGGCACCTTATGGCACCAAGAATTACAAGAAATGGCATATTATTATTGGTGTAAATTAATATCAAGTCTCACAAATTAATTTAATAAATAATATAAAAAATCGCTAACTAATCACAACGCACCATATTAATATAATGTTAGCCAACATATAATACTTAATAATAATGCTCTTATATATTATATATGTAGTTTCTTTCTCCACTCTGAAAAAACCATATTATCGTAATCCTCATAATAATTGATCCTAATTTGCTATATATAATTGCAACAACAATATTCAGCGTATGTTGTCGAGGAGTTTGATACAATGCTCATTCAAGGTGTGGATTATTTTAATTAATTTAAAATAAAACAAATTAATTGACAGCTAATAACAAAAGAAAACATCACGAAGATTTAGTTCCTATTCACATTTTGATTTATGAACTAATTAATCAATAAGTAGGTCATATAAAAATCGTATCGCATTAAATAACAAATAATATTATGTTTGGATAAAATATTATATTGTATTAATTAGACTATAAATGTGAGTTGTATTATTTAATACATAATAAATGACCCGTATTAGCTTGTATTATAATATTTACAAAGGATATGGGATCAACTCCGACCCCAATCCCACAGCCTCAGGCCTCGAACCTGGACCCACACTACAGAATATCTTACTTTTAGTCACAACTAAACTTGTGACTAATTATAAATTATTATTCTTATGTTGTGAATAAAAATCTGTGGCTAAAGGTATTAGTCACAAAAATTACAATTTGCTATGACTAAATGTGTTTTTAGTCACAATACTTATTGTGACTAAAACTTATATCTAAATGCTATGTTTTAGTCATAAGTAACTTTAAAGGTCACATTTAGTCACAAAAAATAGCTGTTTTTTGTAATTTCATTCCTTGACCATGGACCCGAACCCGGACCGCACCCCAACCTCAGACCATCGGATCTACGTTGATCTAATCTGATCTGATCCGATTCAATCAAATTATTAATTAGATTTTCATTTTTTTGTAATTAAATTTGATTAATTGCCAAATAATTACTAGAAGTAAAAGTATTGTTCTCATGTCACTTCATTAAACAAAAATCTCATATATATTTTTCAATTAATTGTGTTAAATGGTAATCGGGAAATTTTATTTTCAACCAAAGTGTATTCCAATATTAAAAAAATAATGAACTTAAATTAATTTTAAAAAATTACTTTTAATATTTTTTTGTTTTATTTTCACATTATTTTCATTTAATAATTTTAATTTTTTTTTTATAAAATCATGTATGCTTTTTTTAATTTTTTTTAATAAAATTTTTTATTTTTATTTTTTTAATCTTAATATTTAAACTATATTTTACTTTTATTTTATAGGTATATTTTTGAAAAATATGACAAAAAAAAAATCAAAAAAATTAGTATAAATTAAAGATATATATTTTATATAAAATAAAAATTATTAAAATAGAGTATAATTGTAAATTTGTGTGGTGCAAGTAAAATTTCTCAAGTTAATTATATGAGACATGACGATTTTAAACCACCATGCATTGTCACGTTGGATTTGTATCACCATGTCAGGTTGTTTTGACTATTAATACTGAGGGCCCGTTTGGTACGCATGATTAGACTAGATTAAACGTGCTAATTTATCCAATCTAGTGTTTGAGCATGTTGGAGGTCTGGATAACTAATCCAGCTAATCCCATTTGTCTGGGATTATTTATCCCAACCTATTGGGATAAATAATCCCATACAAGTGAGATTTTTCTTTTATTGTTTTTAATTTTTTTTTATTTTGTTAATATATTTTAAATTTATTAAGAATTTAAATGAAAAAATTATTACAAATTTATTTATAAATTTTTGAGTTATTGAAAATGTATAATTGAATTATTATAGATAAGCTTTCAAAATTTAAAATAATATTAATTAAACAATAGTTACTTAAATTGATTCTAAGAGAAACAATATGACAATAAAATTATATATTCTTTTTAAATAATTACTAGAAAATTTATATTAATATTTTAAAAAATTAATATTTGTATTAAATTAGTGTTTATCATAAATAATTTTATATTATTCAAGTATTTTTATTTTATTATTTTAATTATTTATTAATTAAAAATATGATAAATTATTTTATTATATATTTATGATATATATTTAAGTATATATGATATTTTATTTTATAATTTAATTAATTTATTTTTATTTTTTTGGTACGTATTATTAATTTTTATTTTATTTATTGTTATATATTTTTATTTTAGTTTAAGAATACTCCAATCTATTCTTAATTAAACCAAACGCAAGATTACTTCCAACATAATTTAATCTTGTTTCGTCTAGTCTAATCATTTTCAGTCCAATCAAATCCAATCCATGTGTACCAAACAGGTCCTAAAAGTAAAACAAACCCAAAGTCTTAGAGGCTGTTTGGCTTCATAACTTAAAAACTATTTTCTATTTTTTTAAAATTAAAAACAGTTTTTAAAAACTAATGGGGGTCGTTTGACAAAATTTTTTAAAAACAGTTTTTTAAAATTGAGTTTTAAAAAACTAAAAAACAGAAAACACCAAAATGTTGTTTTCAATTTTTAAAAACAATTTTTTTTTGTCTAACATATTATATTTTATATTTTTGCTTGCATACTCAGATCTTAGATCCGAAACCATACCCGAACCCGAACCGGGATGGATTCATGTGATGGTATGGTATTAAAATATTAATTTTTTTAGTAAGAAAAAACCTAAAAATAGTTTTAAAAAATTTGTGCCAAACACCATTAAATTTTTAAAATGACAAAAAACTATTTTCTATTCTCACTTTTAAAAACTGAAAAACTGAAAACACAACTCTTACTATCTTTTTGTTTTTTTTTTGAATCATATGTAAGAAACTATATTAGTTGGCTTTGACTATGACCAAAGTCTAATTGGTAATTATTGTATTATATTTATTAAATAATATTATTATAATTCAACACAATACAATACATTATATTAAGGTGTATCAAAATTGCCTTAAAAATTCTCAAATTAATTTGTATTAGCTTAAACTAATAAGTTTTCTCGCTGTTAGAAAATTTGATTTTCGTTGAAACAAATTTTTTTTAAAATTTTTTTTGAATATGGTTTCTTTTTTCTTTTTGGTATTAATTAAAGGCTAATTAGAATTTTTGCTCTTAAACTTTGACATGTATCAAATTATACTCTTCCTGAACTTTTAAGGTCATTAAAAATACCTCTGAACTATTGAGATTATTAGATTTAAAGACTTTTGCCTAATTTTAGTAAGAAAAGTCTAACATGAATGAAAGTTCAGGGGACATGATTTAGTACATATGTCAAAATTCGAAAGGCATAATTTGGTAGATATTAAAATTTAGAGAGTATAATTTAATATATAAATAATCACTCAATTAGTAAAATTGAATACAGACAAAAAACCTTAAATCCAATAATTTTAATAGTTTTTGGGGAATTTTCAAGGGTCAACAAAATTTAGAGAACATAATTTGATACATATCAAAATTTAAGAGACAAATATCATAATTAGCCTTAATTAAAGCAAAGCTCATACAATAACTCTTCATTTTCTCTCTTGATATTGAATACATTTTTTTATTCATCTGATTTATATATATAATCAATAAATTAATTAACTTGTATATATAACGGTCAATCTTTACTATAATAGCCCCATACATCTTTCTATATTTTTTAAAATAATAATAATAATAATAATAATAATAATAATAATAATAATAATATATAGTTTGCTTAATTCTCGTTTGACACCAGGTGTGTTAGATCGAATTAAAGTTATATATATTTATATGAGTTGACACAATAATATTCTCAACAATTTAACTAATTCAACAAAGCTCAATTTGAGGATTATTTGTTTAAAGAAAATTGAGGATTATTCTTATTCATACATACATATATTATACACACACATTTATTATATAAATTGATTATTATCAGAGACCAATCGAGTGTTCTATCTATATATTATATAATATAATAATAATGAATAAGAGGGTAGTCAAATAATTTGTTGTTTCATAACTAAACAATGTGGCTAATTATATAATTAATTTATTAAAAATTTTGTTGGTCATGGAAATTGTTGTTGAGATTTATGATTAACACTAGTTTTCTTTTTTAAGACAATTTTATTTGGTTTGCTTTAGTGTTCTCTGGCGTAGCTTAATCGAACTCTCTGCTCAACCATGACTATAATGTTCATGATAACTTTTATTTTTATAGTATATATGTGTGTGTTATTAATGCATATATTTATTAATTAGGTAGGTATAGAATGGTGGTACGTTAAAGGAATTCACAAATAACTTTATTAATTCATATTAATGTGTTATATTTCTTGAGCCACACTTAAACTCTCATGAAAAAAAGTTGTCTTCATCCATTTATATTTAAAATCACGTGGTCTATACATATTGATCAAGTTTATCCATCAATTTCTACAATCATAAGTAGTATAAATGTGAATCTTTGCTTAGTTTTATTTGAATTTAAAATAAAAATCATTATAACAATAATTATCATATAAATGATTAATTAATATGATTAATTTATTTGGATCAAACTTTATATAAGCAATACATTAAATATATATGAACTCGTATTGAAAATTTTATTGTGGATCATTAGGTATTAAAGTATCATGGACTAAATGTGTAGATACCTTAAGTAATATTTCTAATTTATTGAGGGACTAAATTAGAAATACTTAAAATTAATAACATGTCTATAAAGTTATATATTGGTAGTGGTCTCCAAGAAACAAGAACAACTCTATTCTCATCTTCCCCCATTAGAGAAACTTGAAAGTTGTTTGGTTTTATAACTTAAAAACTGTTTTTTGTGTTTTGAAACTAAAAACAACTTTTAAAAATTAATAGGGATTGTTTGGTAACATTTTTTGAAAACAGTTTTTTAAAAATTGAGTTTTAAAAAACTAGAAAACAAAAAATATCAAAATGTTGTTTTTAATTTTCAATAACAATTTTTTTTTGTCTAACATATTATATTTTACATTTTTGCTCACATACTCAGATCCTATAGACCCGGAACCAAACTCGAACCCGAACCCGAATGGGTTCATGTCATGGCATGGTTCCAATGGCTAGGGCCTTGGAATTTCAACAATTTTATTTTTAAAAAAATTTGCCTACTTCTAGTTCCTTGAGGTTCCAGTTCTAAGGGCCTGAACCTCTTGGATTTTAATTTTAGGATGAGCCCTAAGAATATCTTTGTAACCTAAAACAAAAGGATAATCCAATTCATCACATTTCTACAAGAGTCTAACATATTTGTTGAAAGTATGGTCGAGCCTACCACAATAGTAGCAATAGTTTTGAAGACCCTCACACTGAAAACCAATCTATTTAGTCCTAGCAATGTTCCTGAAAAAACACTTGCATACCACGATGAAGAGCTCGAGTAACATCAATGAGAACTCTAATTTTAAGAAAGGGAACAACCACCTCATAGAGAGTAGGGGGTGTATCTCTATAAGATCACCCACTTCATCAGCAACAAATTGGGCAAACTGAGGTGATTTATTCCCAAAAGGAATGTGATGGACTTGCATCTAAAGAGGAACGTATCTTACCTGATCAACAACTAAAGTATCCGAATCCTCAAGGTTGGCAAACAACATAAGACAATGATCAAAGTGTCAAGGTTGACCCTCCAACACCCTTCTATGATCACCGTCACAACCAAACCTAGCGAAGAACATACCAGAATAGTACTCTGAAAAACTCATTGGGAATCTAACCATCGAAGCTTCCCTCATAACTTTGTTAATCCACTCAAGTTTCAAGGGTTTCGAAGTGAGAATTTTAATAACAAGAGAAAAAGATTCAATAGGAGGTTCATGGTTCAAGGAAACATGATCAAAGGTATGAATCAATGACTTTTCCACAGTTAAAGCAAAACTAGTGGTAATCGGTTGACTAGAAGTTGCCATAATAACGTAAGAGCTAAAAAGACTAGAAATGGAAAATAATAAAACAAGTGATAAATGCTAAACTACCATAAAACCCCCAAAATCTTAAATAGAACAACCTACGCAAGGAGAGGAAATACTTGGAGCACAGATGAAGTTAGAGGAGTTGAAGAGATGTCGAGTCAGTCCTATCATTAAGCTTCCGTAGGCGATATCTTCTGAGTATAGCTTGCATGAGGGCAAAATCTTTTGGGAAAACTGGAAGCGACAACAAATTAATAATGAAGAGATTGGTAAAAGAACCAGTACTAAAGGAAATTAGCAGGTCTAATTAAATTCTCGTACTTACAGATCACAATCAGTAAGAGCAATAAATGCAAACTAATAATTAAGGGTAAAATGGGAAGAAAAATTGAACATGTAACCAACCAAAATGACAAGAAAAGAAAAGGAAGAAAATAGAAAGAAAGATTAAGGAGAAGAAGAAAAGCAAAACGGAACGAAGAAGACGCAGAAAGAACTGGAGAAAATCCAGAGCCCTGGAGACACCCCTAGAGAATTCTAGATCCAAAGCATTTTTATAAACACATTTGTTACGTTGATCAGCCAGACCTAACAACCAATGTCATGCCACATATAACATAATGTAGCCTTATTGTATCTTAAATGAAAAGACATAATAAGCTCCATGTTATTTTAAATATTTTTTTCTTATTTCATGAAGGGTGTCAAATTAATGATAGTTTCTTGTAGTGAACACCACATTTCTACATTAAATTTCTCTAGTTTAATGGTTAAAGATATTTAATACAAAATACTCAAATATTTATACTAAGAATATAAAAGATCATCGTGAAGTGACATCAAATTAATTAGAAATTATATGTTTGGTAGGAGGGAGAAGTGGAGGGATGGAGAGAAGAGGAGGGAGAGAGGTGGGAGGAGATAATAAATCCTTTTGTTTGACAAGAGGGATTGAAGGAGAGAAAGGAGAGGTAAGAGAATAGCAAATCCACTCAAATCTCTAATTTGTAATCCCTCTAATAATGGAAGGATTGGAACTCTCTTTCTTCAATTATTGTAAATTACATAAATACCCTCAACAAATATTATTAAAAAATAATTATAATGATAAAATAGTAATTTTATAATTTAATAATTATCTATCATTCAATCACTCCATCCTTCCTACCAAACAATATAAAAGGATTATTACTCTCCTCTCCCTTCTTTATATTCTCCATCCTTCATCAACTCTCTATCCATCTAACTCTCCCTCCTTACTACCAGACATAGCCTAAAAATAACATAAAATAGTAAAAACTCTACAATATATGTCATAATTCTTCTTTTTCATCATACTCAATATATAATAAAGAATCAACCCCATCATTTTTACAATAACAATTCTCACATGTAAAATCTCTTTCAACATTTACAAATTAATCATAGCTCCAAAACCAATACAAAAGAGATTGAATCATCACAAATTATTCTATACTAAAAAAATGATGAGTGATAAAAACTATGGGAAAACACTCTCGTAGCTATAGTTCCAATTAACAATCTATAGAAATGCAACTTTGTGCAATTGTGGTACCATCCACTTTGCTGACAAAGGGGTTAATCTTAACCCAGACAAGAGAGAAAACAGAGGCCAAAAGCACAGACCAGAGCACAACAATGGTTGGTGTCCTGTTTTGGCGTCCCATGAGACCCTTGAGGAATGGATAGAGATGAAGGATCACCCAAAAGGCAAAGAAAACCTTGCCGAAAAGTGGTCCCCAAGCCTCGTACCCTTTGTTCAAGGCATCAGAGAAGCCTGCAACAACACCAACCAAGTTAACAATGAGAAGTGTTGTTGGAGGGATCAAAAGGGTTGTCCATTTGATGATGTAGAGTTCTCCAAACTCTGAATCGTCAGCAGATTTTGTTGTGACTGTAAAGTTGGTGTCCAAACCAGCCAACATTTTGAGAAAGCCTTGGAAAACGGCAAAAAGATGAGCTGAGACTCCTCCAATGACCCAAAACTGCTCGTTTCTCCATAACTCTTCGATGGTTACACCACTCCATCGGAGTTCAAGTACACTAGTTGAGATGATGGAGAAGAAAAGGCAAAGGAAGAGAAGACTTGCCAAGTTTGAGAGCTGTGAAGAATGAGTACATGCATATATATAGTAAGTTCTTTTGGCTTGTCATGGCTCATAAGGCTACAACTCATGTAAAAGTTACTATGCAAATGTTTACAATATTAGTAGATTTTAGTATTACATGTGTGAATCTATCTTATATATGAAGGTTGTTAATATGTGAATTTTGACATTATTTTTAGTGTTTAGAGAAAATGAACATTGACATGACAACATATATAGATACTAACCAAGTGAGTAATTTCTCTATTTTATTTAGATGTGTACATATGTATATGAATGTCAGATTTGTGTGAAGAATAAAAAGTAAAAGTAAATAATTACCGTTGGTATGATGAATTTTCCAGTGAGAAGGCAAATGGCGGGGATTAAGCAATAAGCAACGAGAGGGAAGGATGTGAAAGGATAGACAATGGTATTAATATAAGCAAAACGTTGGAGCAACCTAAGACGACCCCCTGCAAAACCATACCAAAGTGGACAATGTCTACTAAAGAATATCTCCACTGATCCAAGGGCCCAACGAAGAACTTGGTGCAACCGATCAGACAAGTTGATTGGTGCTGACCCCTTGAATGCTGGCCTTATGGGCATGCAGTAGATTGATCTCCATCCACGACACTGCATCTTGAAACCTGTTAAGATATCCTCTGTAATTGACCCATATATCCAACCAATCTGCGAATACAAAGCAATAATTTTGTAATTAAGAAGAAAATAAATGTCATAGGTTATACATTATAATTTAATATTTATACTCATAAAAAGTGTATAGAATAATAGTCATCTTACTTCTCTTCCCCATTCTGTTTTCTCCTCATAGCCACAACTAATGACATGAATTGCCTCCTTGATTAATGTCGAAGGGTTAACAGAATCGGGCACTCCTCCATTCTCCATTAGTGTAGATTCAATAAAGACAGATGACAAGCCAAAAGTTTTCTCAAAGCTCATCTGGGATATCAGCATTGACCTCTCCTGCTCATCATAATCTGTAGGAGGAAACCGAAAATGAATTTTATGTATTGAAAACTATGTCATGATGATATGTTGAAATTCAACTTTATAAAAACTAGACTTACTATCTATCTCCTTGAGGTTAAAAATGGCTGCATCAAGCTCTTCACGTTTTGCATCTCTATAAGCCTCTGAAATACTTTTGGAGGGCTTCTTTGTTGGACAACAACATGAGCAACATCCACACCATGAGCATGATGAAGAAGGTTTTGGTAGGGTTGGAATAGAAGAAGGACTGTATCCATAAAGTGCTTGTCTATTAAAACAACAACCTGTTCCCACATAGACTGGTCCTTGAATACCATCTAAACCTTTCATGTTAACCTGTAATCAGACCAATTAGAACTCTCATAAGTCAAAATGTCAAGTCCACAATTTTGTGTTGTATAAATACAAAAGTTAATGACAAGAGTGCTTAAACAAAAGACTTGGCTTCTAGTCCATATAATATAAAGGTTAAACTTACGTCAAAGAAAACGGTGTTTCTATTGGCATATCGATCACTGCGATCAATACCATCAAACCGTTGAGGGAACTGCACAAAGCATACACCTGGTCCAACCTCAGGGTCCATCATGAAACACATTGCTTCACGAACAGCCTTACTATTGTTAACATAATGATCACAATCAAGGTTAAGAATGTATGGAGCATTAGTTAGAACTGCCGAGACTCGAACCTGGTATCAGTCAAAAATTAAATAATCTCTTAGTCAAACTGTTTTTTTTTTAAGAAAAAACATGAAAATTTATTGTATCTTAATACAAGTGCAAATATTACCAGAGCATTTTCAGCACCAGCTTTCTTGTGGTGTTGGTAACCGGGTCTCTTTTCTCTGGAGACATAAACTAACCTAGGGAGTTCATTTCCCTCGATGTCTTGGGCACCTGTATTGCCAAGAAACACCTAAAAGAAAATGATAAAAGTGCAAGTATGATCAAATTCGAGCTCAATGCCTAAGCATATGGTTCATTGATAAATTGGACAAAAGAATAGACAATTCAACCTGAATCATGCCAGGATGATCACGTGAGTTGTTCCCAGGCCATGGCGTTCCATCTTGCATAGTCCAGCCATCATCTGGTGTCTTTTGAGCTTTTGCTACTAAGGCATTAATTCTCACTTTGTACTCTTCATAATCTCTCTACAAAATCATATGAAATCATTAACATGTTATAAAGAAAAAATATGTAATATGAATGACAATTAACCCATGCTTTGGGAATCTTACTTTCATTGCTCGACGTTCTTTTACAAAAGAAGGTTGCACTTTATCTTTCAAGTAATCAATTTTTTGAGAGAAGTAAAACTCGGGAGCTCGAGGTTCTATTGAAAATTTCTTGCAGAAGGGAACCCATTTTCTTGCAAAGTCAGCTGTTTCAGCTAGAGATTCAAAGGTGAGCATGGCTGCACCATCATCAGACACATAACAGGAAACCTTATCAACAGGATAGTCAACAGCCAGAATGGAAAGAACAGTGTTGGCTGTGATTAGTGGCGGTTCTTTGAGTGGATCGACTGTACTCACGAAAAAATCTACAGCAGCAAGCCCAGATGGTTCACCCTCTCTTTCATACCTATCATAACATGAAAATGAGTATAATATGATTTCATGTTACACCCAAAATTTTAACATTTTGTCTAGCTCTATCCAAAACTCAACATTCAAGATAAAGATATGAACCTTGCAGATAGGACATCAATATAGGTCTCCCGGTTAATTGGAGACCATTTAGGAAATTGATCCAAAACCCAAGAAACAGCAAACCAAATCTCGCAGATAACTGATGTCATCCATAGCCCATAGGCACTGTCAACAGGATGTGTTACTCGATAATGGAAAAAGAGAATTAAGATGATCAACCGCATGATTATCACAACCCTGTAGGGTGTAAGTTTACTAGATTCAACTGGAATTATAGTTGATAGCGCTTGTGGAGCTTCTGGAGGCCTACAAAAGCAACCAAAAAGGCTTAAGTATAATACCTTAGTAAGAATTATCATTTACCAAAATGTTTATGTAACATTGTTACTTACAATTGTTGATGATCATCCATCTGTTGCTCGTGAGGTGGAACTTGAATCTCCTCTTTTTCAGCCTTGGTTGCATTCTTTTTCTTTTTGCTCTTTTTATCCTTCCAACTTTCTACTCTGTTCTTCCAAATTGGATTTCCGAATTCGTCATTCATTTCTTCATCAAAAAGAAGATAAGCACATTAATATAAATGATTTAGCTTTAGGAGACAAGAAATGCAAACATAGAAAAATAAAAGATCTCATACCACTATCCACTGTTGACACACTGCTTATATGTCTTGCATGAAGTCCAGTATCCTGAAATATTGGATTAATATGACTATTAAATCAAAAACCCTTAGTATGCCTAAAATGGATGGATACCATACCAATCATTTCTTATTCTATTTTCTTCATGTTTCTGTTGGTAGCTTCATATGGTACTACTACAAAAACACTATTGGTGACTATTTTTCATTGTGGGTGACATGTTTTGTATTATTCTTTACACGACAAGAAATATATTGTAAGAGAAAAATTAGTTTTAAGAAAATATAATCTCATTTAATGTTCATCATAAAGGGACAGGCCACATATTTCACCTCCCTAAATGAAGATGTTAATTTTTTTTTTTAAAAAAAAAAACATTAATTTTCCAATAATACTATTACTACAACTACTTTTTATTATTAATAAGTAATCCTAAAATAGACTAACTCTTGAATTTATTCCTTGTAAAATACTTAAATTGAGATTCTAAAATGAAAATTTGAATTTAGTTACTGGGAACATATTTTTGAAAATGTGATTAGTTAAGTGTTTATAAATTATTTTAGAATTTTTAAAGGTTGAATATGTGATTGTGTGATAATTTATAAAGTAGTTCTGAAGATGTGACTGATGCACTACTTTATGTAACATTTTTAGTTGTCCCTCCTTTTTATCTCCTCCCTTTCTCTCATAACATTCTTTTTTTTTTCTCTCTCTCTCTTTCTATTCCTTATTATGAAATTCGGGAACCAACATTGGTTCAACATATGTAGATTTCCTTTTTTTTTTTCCTTTTGATGCTTACTTTAGATCTTATTCTTAAAAAAAATAAGAAAAAAAGCATGTGTTGTTTTAATGATTTATTTATTATTGAATTGTTGACTTGAGTATGAAGAATCAGATCTTTTAGAACTTTTGTTTGTTCGTTAGATTATCTCTCCAATATATTTTTTCAACCTCTTTTCTGTTACTCATATGATATTGATTTCAGATTTGTGTACATCTTTTCAACCTCTATTTTCTATGCGTATTCTACCCTCAGTTTCTCTATATCATTTCCATGAATAGATATTCTATGCGGTTTATGACCAACACACCCCACATGTTGATATTATTCCATATGTGAAATTAATTTTTAAAAAATTTAACTCTTGAAATAGTTTTGTCTCTGTTGTTTAATTTTATGATTCTTAGGACCAAAAAATTAAAGGGGTGGAGCCCCTCAAATCGATTGGCCTGATGCATGCTTTGACAAAATCCCCACTGCATTTTCTATATTGAGCTTGTTAATTAATGCATTTTGTTCTCTTTTAGTAATTGATTTTTCTGGTTGGATTGGAGTATATTTACTACTTCATTTCTTTTTAGATTATTCATTATAATTTATGTACTCTGGGGTTATCAGTTTTGTGATTATGAATCAATTTTATTGATTTATTATTTTATTAATTTGTGGTTAACTAGATCAATTTACAATTTCAGAGTAAAATACAATTTAAAGAAAAAAAGTTTGAATAATAGGATAAACAAAACTTGTATATGAAGTTATTAATTATAAAACTAGCATTTACTTGATATATTATATATAATTATATTTAACCTAAAATTAAAAAATAAAAAACTCTATATATAATAGGAGGAGGTTCTAATGGTTACATTTTTATTGTAACCATCATGGTTACGTTTTTTTTAGCCATTGGATCAGCATTAAATGGTTGTGATTAATTTGGAAATTAAATAAAATAAAAAAAAAATGACCTGTAACCTGATATTAACCTGTTAATTTATTTCCTTTTAAAACTTTAATTAAAATTAATTATATTTTAAAATTAAATTAAGTATTATTATTAATTAATTTATTGCAATTTATTATTAAATAAGGATCTTTTAGCAATTTATTTTTTTACACTTAAATTATTTTAATTTTTACAACAAAACTCTTAATAATTTAAAATTATACACATATATAACTTGATAATTAAAATTTTATTATCCCGAGCCAACGTATCATCCCGAGTTAGGTGGCCAGAATTTTATCCCGAGCCAACGTGTCACCAATCACCACACTTCTTTTAGAAAATGTGTTATTAAACAAAGCTTTTATAATTAAATTTATTTATTTTTTTTAAGAAAATTAAATTTATTTTTTTAGTCAGTACTGCGGTAGAAATTTTTTTTCTCTATCTCCTCCTCTTTCTTCTTTGTCTTTCTCTCTCTCTCTCTCTCTCTCTCTCTCTCTCTCTCTCTCTCTCTCTCTCTCTCTCTCTCTCTCTCTCTCTCTCTCTCTCTCTCTCTCTCTCTCTCTCTCTCTCTCTCTCTCTCTCTCTCTCTCTCTCTCTCTCTCTCTCTCTCTCTCTCTCTCTCTTCATGCTCTAACTATTTCTTTTCATCACCTTCTTTTTTACTTATACACCCAAATTAAAAAAAAAATGGGACTTAATGAAATCTCAACAAAAGCATACTGTAAAATAGGTTAATATGAAATCAAACAGATGTCAATGAGTGAAATCTCATGGAACATGGGCGCAAACAAAGGGACTTAGTGAAATCTCAACAATTTGTAACCACACCTTCCATATTAACATTAATAATGGAAAAATGGGGAAAATTATCTTGGGTATTGAAATTCATAAACCTAGATAGAAACTAAACAAAAATTTTAATTGCCACATAAAGCAAATAATGATGTGCTGAACTTGCAGGAAACAATGGACAAAGAATTGGACGCCCATAGACTTGAGCATGGTCCCAAGAAAAGAATTGGTTTAATTCATTATTATAAGATTTTGGTTTTCTTTTTTTTTTTAATTATAGAATTTAAATTAAATGGATTGATTAATGGGATCTTTTCAATATTATACCTAAAATTAATTTTATTTATGAAAATTTAAAACTATTATAAAAAAAAAAAAATTGTGAGAATACGAATTCGCTATTTAATTACTTTTAAATTTAAAAAAAAATGTTTAAGTAAATTATAAATTTTGTTGTTATAATAAATCTTATTTGATTAAATTTTAGTTAACTAGATACATTAAGGTACAAAGAGTATAATGGTAATTTTGTGGTTGGCACTAATAAAATTGTAATAAGGTGGAAGTGAGTAGTGTGTGTTGTGTGTTGTGTGTAAGCTATAAAATAGAAACACACAAGTGGTGCACATGAATGAATTGAAGAACGTGGCAATCATTAAAAATATCACTTTCTTTATAGAAATTAAAAAAATTTCTAATGTATTAAGACAACAAAATTGTTTATATGTAAAATTAAAATTCAGTTGTTTAGAATATTACGTATAAGTTTTGATGTATATTTAAATAAATAAAAAAAAAGTTCTGACATAGAAAGAAAATGAAATAAAGCTTATTGAATAGTGAAATGTATAATCAAGAGAAAATTACACTCTATACCCTTTTTATATTGTCCTCTTTTATTTTTACCTTCTTTTTTAAAATCTATCATTTTTACCTCTTTTTTTAAACATTGTACCAATTTTGCCCCTATGACTTCAAGATACTCTCCATGTGATTCTCTTATGTCAGGGTATTTTGGGTACAATACATATAAAAAGAGGTATGTTTCAAATAAATATAAAATTAGAGGTAAATTTGATTAATTGATAAATAAAAGAGGCATTTTTCAACTTACCCCTATAATCAAACAATTGGTATACCTATTAATAAAAGTTTGAAAAATCAAGCCGTATAAAATACATTAATATAATTGGAGTCAAAGCAAATAAAATCAAATTAATGTCATTTGGCCTAAATTTAGCTTGATTAAAAGCTATAAATTTAAGCAATCCTTATTTTAAACAAAAATTTTAGAGTTGATATTATGATTCTAGCTTTTTTTAATATAATTTGGAATTATACTGAATTTTTTTTTAAAAAAAAAAAGTGATATTTTTCTATTTTGAATAAAAGAAAATATTACTGTAATATTTAAAACATAATCAATCTTATAATATATAATAGTATCCGTCCAAATTATAATATTTAAAAAAAAAAAGAAAACACTTCAAACAATACGATTATTAAAATTTTTGAAAAAAAAAGTGTAAATATTATAATTAAATAGGTTAATGGTTAAAATAATTAAATCAAGGGATTTATATATAAATAAAAAAAATTATTTAAAAATTTTAATTGCTAAAATAGGTCTTTGTTAAATATTTATTTAATTACTTAAAAAATAGTTAATTATAATTAATTAATTCTAAAAATGGAATTTTTACCTATTGTTAACCTGCTATTGCAGGTCAAAAAAAATGTAACCATATGGTTACAATAAAAATGTAACCATTGAATAGTCACCCATATATAATATTAAAAAACTTGTAATGTCCACATGAAACTATTCATGACACTTGAATTATCATTTTCGTAGTAGTGTGCATTTGATATATATGCACATGTAAAGGTCAAGAAGTCTTACCTTTGGTTCTTCTTGGTGAGATGTTATCGTTGATCGATTTCCAGATAATTTTGTATCGTCATCAGCTGGTGAATCGTCTGACGTAATCAACGTAACGCATAAATAAGTAATTACGAAAAAAAAAGTTATACTGTAAATTTTTATACTAAACATAGCTAAAATGCATTAATTTTGGTTAAGATCATTCCAGTGACTACTTGTAAATATCGAACTAATCTGAGTTTAGTAGAAAGAAAAATGCATACACACACTTGCTTATAACTTGTTTTTGGAACAATCACAAAGTGTTAAAGATTAATTTAGTTTAATAAACATAGGTAAAAGAAGAAGAAAGAATACAAATATTGAGAGAAATACATACCAGCATAGGGAGTAGAACATCGCAAGCAGGCTTTACGGCCCTCTTTGATCTCATAACTGAGACAATCCTTGCACATGGGAAAATTGCACTCATGACAAGCCACAAACACTTCACCATTTGCATCAACCCCTAGCTGTTCACCACAAGTGTTACAAACAGGAATCCCAGATTGCATCATTTTTATTTCAGGTTCCTTTGGCTCCCCCAAAGCTCTCTCTCTCTTAATATTGGTGATTGTTCACTTGATTTTTATATGGAAACCCCCAAAACACACCACCAAAAGGGAGGGGCAAGTTGGTCTTTTTTCCCTGACGAGAGGGTTGTGGCGGTGGTGGAGATGGAGGAGGATATATTATTATAGAAGTTACATGCAAAAATTGGTTGAGGAGGAAAAATCTTTGGTCTGTCTGTTGGTTGAAGATGTAATCTCCTCAACCGAAACATTCCTTGCAATTCCCGCAATGGCTTTGTCTGTAAGGTTTGTTGGTTGAAGTCTTGAAGATGTAGTCTCCTCAACCGAAACCTTCCTTCCAATTCCCGCAAATATTTCAAGGTAGAGAAAGAGAGAGAGATTGCTTGTCATCTTTCCATGGAAGAAGAAAGAAACCAACTCCCTAACCTTCAAAACCACCGTTATTAATTCTCCACATACATTCTTTCAGTAAAGATATAATATAGTTTTCTTCCATCGCCATCTTTCTCTTCATCTAATGTTACGACTTACGAGTATTCTAATTTCTCAAAATTTCAATTCATTTCCTAAAGTTAATGGCAATTGTAGGCACAATTTTGATCTCAGACTATAGATCGACTACGCTTCTCGGAAATTAGATTTTTCTCCGACGCATGGAAGATTCTCGATGAGTTTGGTTAAATTTAGGTGCAATATTTGATTTTAAAGTTTAGATTACTTTTTCTTTTTTAGAGATTCCACCATTTTTACTTGCCCTGCCTTATATTTTTTTCCTGGGTATAGAACTATAGATGCTTGTATTTGTTGAAATTGAGAATCCTTGTGTATTTTTTATCTTTCTAATTATTTGGATTAATTATATAGTTAATGTATATACTATTGTATTGTACCCGAAGGTATCCAGGCCCGGTAAAGGTATAGTGTGTAAGAACACTCATTTAGGTTCATGAAGCAAAATATTAAAAGACAAGGAACTTTAGATGTATATGATCTATATTTTACAAATTCTCTGTTTCTTTCATTCATTTCTGTCATAGCTCATCGATTTCAACGAACTTTCTTGCGATCTCAAGCTCTTTTTGACACTGGTAAGCACTTCCCTAATTTTATCTCTACCATCTTAATCCAATTTTTTCTGCTGTATATTATTCTATGATCAGGCAATGAATAAGAGAAATGCTGAAAATCTTTTAACTTTTACAATAAAAATATAACATTAATAAAGAATTATTATTACAAAATTTAAACTACAAAAATTGTACTATTACATTTCAAAATGTTTCGCAAAATGAACTCTTCCCCTTCGGGTCTTTGACTACTTTAGATTCAAAATAAAATTCCCAAGTTGCTGGAATTTCGTTTCTTTATCCTCTCATCTCACGCCAACATCTCTACTTACATTATTTTTAGTTTTATCTTTTATCAAATCAAATCAAGAATCTCAAACTTCTGCACCTAAAATCATTAACCGAATGAAGATCTTGCATTGTTGAATATATGAAGATCAAATACCTGCTTAGCTGAGACCATACTATTCTGTGAGCAAAAATTGATGTATACATAGAACAGTCTTCACGATAAAGAGATACTTTTCCAGAGTCAGATAAGAGTTTTTGACCAGGGGCTTACGTTCCCTAAGTCCGCAATTAGCCAGTAGTGACCTAGGAAACAGAATAGACCTTTACCACCTTGGTTGTGTCACAAACGATGACGTTTTCCGATTCGGTTGGAGTGGTGCAGAGCCAATTTACCTGTCAATGTATTAGGGCCATGTTAAGAAGTTAAATATACAATTGAGATACATACAATCAAAGAACTTGGACATTGAAAAGAAAAATGTGCTCACTTTTTTGCTTAGGCTAATGGTGGACTGTAAAATATCACTGCTGCAACTACTAGTTTGCTCAGTATCAAAATATCTAGACCAATCCCAAACTTTAATCGACTTATCATTTCCACCTGAAATAAGGAATTTTCCTTTCTCACCAAAAAGGGAAAATGACCTGATAATTATGCCAATCAAATAAGTGACTACACTTTCAAAATTAGATTATCTAAACTTCCCTTCAAATAAATTACTTACACACAAGACACTGCAGAAGTATGACCTCCCAGGGTGTAATCCAAATGTAGCCTTGGTCTTCCATTTTGTTCTGTGTTCTCCACATCTTTCAAGCCTCTGTTCGTAGATCTAGATTGAGATCCTTTATGGGATATTTTAGAAGATCTTGACTTGATAGCAGCAAGTTCTGTTTCAATGTTAATAACATCTACAGCTCCATCACCCCTTGCAACCACACAAATCTTTCCAGTTATGTTTAACATATCAATATCTGGAACCGCTATTGCATGAATGAAAGCCGGATTAAAGCATTGGCCTCCACTACCACCATTGCTTCCATCATGTAGACCTTAAGCCAAGAAAAGTCATGAACACCAAATTGAATCAAATGAAAGAGCTAATTGCACGGTTACACTGAAGAGCATGTAAATCGGATGGTAGAGACAAAAAACAAGTGCTTACTAAAATCCACAATTTTGTAGGGTCGCCCTTTGGAAAAGTCCCACATCACAAGTTTAGAATCAAGACCTCCACTAATAACTGGCAGAACATACAAAACATAATTATTTCTTAAATGTCTTGATATATATATTTATGTATAATTTTCCCAGATTATGGAAAACATGATGAGAACAGAAATATCTATTCACTAAACGTGTACAAGTCATAAAAATACCATGACAGGTGGGTGGGTTCTCACTTTAGTCAATCAAAATAGATAAACAGCAATGTTAACAAGTAGATGGAAAACATGACCACAAAGATCAGTGGAAAAGAACATGAAATATATAGACAATAAAACTATTAGCTATGCTACTTTCTAAGCACTTCCTCAGAAGCAGGACTGCAACACCTAAGCGAAAGTCAGGGAATGGTACTCTTCTAAGCAAAAGCCAAGTCCTGCTTTAGCATCCTGTTACAGCTTAATACTAGTCTCATTATTATAATTGATTAGGATTTTACAGGGTGAGTTGTCAAATTCTTAGTGGTTTTAAGTGAGTGAATTATTCCATAGTCCTAAGGTGTTAAAACAGCTATAAGGGAGACTTAGTATAAATAGAGGGCTGATCAATTGTAAGAGGGGAAAGAATTGTCTTTTAACAAAGTGAGTAAGGGAAAACACGGCAAGATACCAAACTGTCGAAAAGTTTGGAACTTTGTAATTTCTTTTTGATACCAATAAAATGCCTATATTCTAATTCTTTCAAGCACTGACTTGGAACAATAGTGTATCACATCCAGCCAAAAATCATTTAGACCAGAAATTCACCATAGAGGCCTATTAAAAAATCTACTTAAAATCAGTTATATTATTGAACTCCATCAATTCACACTGTTCATTTCAGTTAATGTATATTGAAGGCTAGGGCCATTTTCTTTTTCTAAATGTAGAAAATAGTGATTCGAATTGTGTGTTGATTTCATAGAATAATACATATTTATATACAGAGTTAGGAGACTAAATATCTACTAAATATCTACTAAATATCTAACTCTCTTACAGCTAATATACACCTAATATCTAACACTCCCCCTCAAGCTGGAGCATAGATGTTAATCATGCCCAGCTTGTTACAAAGATAATCAACCCGCACCCCATTCAAAGCCTTTGTAAAAATATCTCCTAGTTGTTCTCCGGTCTTCACATATCCTGTGGAGATCAGACCTTGTTGAATTTTCTCACGAACAAAATGACAATCAATCTCAATGTGCTTAGTTCGCTCGTGGAATACGGGATTCGAGGCAATATGAAGAGCAGCTTGATTATCACACCATAATTTTGCTGGAATAGAAGTCTTAAACCCAAATTCAGTCAAAAGCTGATAAATCCATATTACCTCACACACAGACTGGGCCATAGCTCTATATTCTGATTCAGCACTGGATCTAGATACAACATTTTGTTTCTTACTCTTCCAAGAGACCAGATTGCCCCCAACAAATACACAATATCCTGAAGTGGATCGTCTATCTACCTTGGAGCACACTTGATACGCATCAGAAAAACACTCAATCTGGGTATGTCCATGATCCTTGTAAACTATACCTCGTCCTGGTGCTCCTTTTAAATAACATAAAATTTGTTCTAATGCTGCCCAATGATGAATTGTTGGAGAAGACATGAACTGACTGATAACACTAACCGGGAATGCAATATCTGGACGAGTCACAGTTAAATAATTCAACTTTCCAACTAACCTGCGATATTTCTCAGGATCTTCAAATGGTTTCCCATCACGTGTAAGATGCACAGCTGGATTCATTGGAGCATTGCAGGGTTTTGATCCCAATTTCCCTGTCTCAGTTAGCAAATCAAGTACATACTTTCTTTGAGACAGAAAAATACCTTGTTTACTCCGAGTAACTTCAATCCCCAAGAAATACTTGAGCTCCCCTAAATCTTTCGTGTTAAACTGGGTGTGAATGAAAGACTTAAGGGATGAGATGCCTTCGCATCACTTCCGGTAATAACGATGTCATCAACATACACCACTAACAAAATGATACCAACAAGTTGATCTTTTATAAAACACGTAATGATCGACTTACTTTTCAACAAACCAAACTTCTCAACAAACTCGACTAAATTTACCAAACCAAGCACGAGGGCTTTGTTTCAATCCATATAAAGATTTGCGAAGATGACAAACTCGCCACTAACTCCCCCGAGCAACAAACCCGGTGAGGTTGCTCCATATATACTTCTTCCTCAAGATCTCCATGAAGAAAAGCATTTTTAATATCAAGCCGATGCAAAGGCCAATGATGAGTATGCCATGGAAATGAACGGTCGAACGGATGTGAGTTTAGCAACAGGAGAAAAAGTATCACAATAGTCCACTCCATAGGTTTGAGCATAACCCTTGGCAACAAGACGGGCCTTTAAGCGAGCAAGCGTGCCGTCCGGATTGAATTTAACCGTGAACACCCATTTACACCCGATAGCTTTGTTTTCCGAAGGTAAATCAACCAAGACCCAAGTACCATTCGCAACCAAAGCATTCATCTCTTCTATCATTGCGGCAAGCCAACCAGGATGAGACATCGCTTCTCGAACAGTTTTAGGAATAGTGATAGAATCAAGAGAAGCAATAAAAGAACAAGAAGAAGATGAGAGATGATTATAAGACACAAAAGAAGTAATAGGAAAAGTTCATTGACGTTTACCTTTACGTAGTGCAATGGGAAGATCATCTGAGATTTCCGGATCTGATGACGAAGATGCAGGTGCAGGACATGAAACAGGAGGTGGAGAAGGGGGGCGCCTGGTGTACACTATAGGAGGCCGAGGGAGTGGTGGAGGTGGTAGAGGTGGTGGAGGTGGTGGAGGTGTAGACAACGTGGGGGTGACGACCGAGGCGAGGTGAAGGAACTAGAGACCCGCCGTAACATGTAGCGGGCGCATAGGATGTGACGAGAATAAACCAACAAATCATCATCCTCCCCCGACTAGTAGAAGTAGTGGAAGATGAAAAATAAGGTGTATTTTCTACAAAAGTAACATCAATAGAAACAAGATATTTGTTGAGATCAGGACAATAACACCTATACCCTTTCTGAAGACGAGAATAACCAAGAAAGACACACTTTAGTGCCTTAGGGTCTAATTTGGTGACAGATGGACGGACATCGCGAGCAAAACAAACACTACCAAACACTCGCGGAGCAACTGGAAATAATGACTTATGAGGAAAAAGAATTTTAAATGGAATTGCACCATTAAGAACAGAGGATGGCATGCGATTAATAAGAAAGCATGCCGTGGAAACCTGCATCGGCCCAAAAAGGTTTAGTGGACTTTCATTTGAAACAAGAGAGCACGTGCGGTTTCAAGAAGATGTCCGTTTTTACGTTCGCAACACCATTCTGAGGGGCCGTATCAACACAAGAAGTTTCATGAAGCATGCCATTAGAGGTCATATAAGATTGAAATTGAGCAGACATGTACTCTTTGGCATTATCACTTCTCAAAGTACGAATAGATACATTAAATTGAGTTTGAATCTCAAAGCCAAAAAGCACGTAATATAGAAAACAACTCAGAACGATTTTTCAGTAAATATAACCAAGTTACACGAGAATAATCATCCACAAAAGTAACAAAATACACGAATCCGAGGTTGAGACAAAATAGGAGAAGGACCCCAAACATCGAATGAACTAACTCAAAAGGAACACTAGCACGTTTATTGACACGTGGACTCAAACTAACACGATGATGTTTGGCAACCGACATGACTCACAATCTAACGAAGATAAACTACTATATTGGGGACACAGCTTTCTTGAGCAAAGGAAGGGATGGATGACCTAAACGACAATGAGCCTCAAAAGCGGAAGCAACACTCGAACAAGCAATAGAGGTTGGCGGAAGTGGGTCAAGAACATACAAGCCACCAGATTCATGTCCTTTACCAATAATCTTCTTCGTCACAAGATCCTGAAACAAACAATGATCAGGAAAGAATGAGATGCAACAATTTAGATTACGAGTGAGTTGACTAACAAAGCAAATTAAAGGACAAATCAAGTAAATGTAAGACTGATGACAAAGATAGCATAGGTGTAGGAACAATAGTGCCAGATCCAAGAACAGAAGCTGTTGACCCATCAGCTAAGGTGACAACAGAAGTGGGACTGTGAGACTGAAAAGTGGAAAAGAGACGGGAATTACCTGTCATATGATCTGTGGCACCAGAATCAATGACCCATTTTGAGGATTTGGAAAGAAGGCATGCATTAGAGTTACACGATTCGGCAATCGCGATGACGAGAAGAAGATGAAGACTTAAGTGTTTCCTGATACCTTGAGAACTTGGCAAATTCATCAGCAGAAATAAGGACCGATTTGTCAGATGCATCACTAGTGCTTGCAATATTGGCAGAGTGTTGTTGTCGATTCTTAAATTGTAACTTCCTACACTCAAACTTGGTGTGGCCTGGTTTCTTACAATAATTGCACATGATGCTCCCAGAATTTGGTGTGCGGTTATCAGGTCCTTGTGAATTACCTCCTTTAAATCCACTTGGAGTAGAGTTTCTTTCCGGTGCAGAATTATTACGACTCACCAAGGCGCTATTCAGAGGAGTTGAAGAGGTAGTCTCTGTGCGAAGAACACGAGTAAACACATCTTGTAAAGAGGAGACATCGTAACCGTAGAGAACTTGTGACTTTGCAGAGTCAAATTCAGATGAGAGTCCTGCAAGAAAACTCATAATAGCCATCTGTTCTCGTTGGCGCTGTTGAACTTTTACATCAGGACTAAACGGTAATAGCACATTAAGTTCTTCATATGTTTTCTTGAAAGCCATAAAATAATTCATAAGAGACTTATCTTGTTTCTCCGCGCGATAAAAAGCTTTGCAAACATCATATATGCGAGATATGTTGTCTTTGCCAGAATACAAAAACTCCAAGTAACCCATTAGTTCTTTAACCAATTCACAATGATTAATCAAACTAATTACCTCATTATCGATAGAATTTCGAATTTGAAGGAACAAGCGAGCATCCTCACGGAGCCATATTTTCCTTGAATCGTTTGTTTCTTCAGGAGGATCGTCAGTCAAGTGATCATCTTTGTCAATACTCCTCAAATACAGTCGAATCGTCTTACTCCATTCCAAATAATTCGAACCAATCAACTTATGATCCGTGATTTTAGACATCACGGGAACAACATCAGAAACAACAACTGATTTTGAATCTAATCTTATCTCTGCCATAATCTCAAAAACAAACACAAAGGACAGAGAAAAAGAACAAAAGAACACCAAGGAATGAACACCCAAACACGAAGAAGACAAACAAACACCGAATTACAACCTAGAACAGATGCGAGTGGGCTTAGAAGAACCCAGTGAAGAATCGGCAACAGACCGCCGTCGAAGGCGCCGTCACACGCGCCTCCACGCGCCGGCGCGTGAGCCCCACGCGCAGAAGCTTCAGGCGGCGCGTGAGCCCCACGCGCGAGGAATCCGGCGACCGGACTTCGGGGGTTCGTAGATCGGCGGCTGGGCAGTCCTCCTATGTGGGCGGTGAGAAAAGATGTTCACTCCAAATAGGATTTTCGAAAACAACCCTAAACTCAAACCCTAATTTTATTTATTTTTTTTTATTTTTTTTTCAGAACCCTAATTTCGAATTTCGAATTTTGAATCACAATGCTCTGATACCATGTAGAAAATAGTGATTCGAATTGTGTGTTGATTTCATAGAATAATACATATTTATATACAGAGTTAGGAGACTAAATATCTACTAAATATCTACTAAATATCTAACTCTCTTACAGCTAATATACACCTAATATCTAACACTAAACAAATTGCATATAGTTTGTAACATGATAACCGATGAACCTCAGCTGTACCATGTAAATCAAACATTGGTAGCACCCCACAGTTCACAAACTCATACAAACAGAGATTAAAGTAATCCAAAGTTCTTATTGAATACCTTCCCAGGGTCTCCATGAAAGGAATTGTACACTGCTACAGATCTATACTATAGTTAAGGTGAGAAGTATGTGTAAAGATTGAAAATAGCCATTCAAAAGTACACATGCATAGGAAAGAAGAAATCCTCAATGAAAAAATAAAGTAATTTCTATGCAGCATAATGTTTTGTTAATTAAACAATCTGGCCCTGTGTACTTGTGTGGTATTGTATGATACTTGATGAAGTTAAAGATAATGAGTTTACATCTACTAGAAGGATACACTTGTATGGCCAGCTCTCAATGTTTTATAGAGACATTTCTGGCTAATGTCTATGATCTGCAACAGGTATTTTAATGAGCACAGAATCACAATAGAAGAAACACTACCAAAATGTCTGGCTGTCTATAATCTCCAAATAATTTCAGAATTGAAGAGAGAGAGAGAGAGAGAGAGATTACAAAGACAAATTGTATTTTCTAACTAGCATGACAATGATTAGAAAACACATCCAAAGTCCAATCAGCCTTTAAATTCGGTGCACCTAGTTAAATTTCCATTCTAAATATATGACCAGATAAAAGTAAAAGGAAAACTTTCAACCGAGTAGTACTACCAATTGACCTTAATAGCCTCAGTAAGATGATACACCACTTCCCTGGCTAGAAATCTATTGAATAGCTACCATTTCAGCTTTTTTTTTTGCTGATGAGAATGTCTATAATTTATTGTTTAATGAACACTAACAGAGAATTATCTGTGAAATAGATGGTAAGAACCTTGACATCGCCACCATCATCTGCAGCTGCAAGAAAAGAAGACTTGAAGTTGCAAGCAATCTGCAAGAACAGGATTATGATTCCATGAGTAAGAATTTGCGGAATCAGATCACTTAAAAATAAAAATTCACAAATCTAGCTCATTTTTTTCCTCTCAAATTATTAGTGTAAGAGAATGAACTTATACCTGATTTATCTCATCCTTATTATATTCATAAGTCTCCAACGGCTTCCAAGAGGAGGCCTACAAAATAAATTACCTACAAACTTAATAGAAAACAAAACATACTTTATTAAAATAAATAAAAAAAAAAAATACTATCTAATCACAAATTCCGCATAAAGATAAACGATATATGTATATGTGAACAGACAGAATACCAATAGAAAAACGTATAATAATACCAAAACCAAGAGCAAGAATGGTTACCAGATGGACATCAAAGCTCTTTACTTCACTTCCCGAGGAAACATAAATGATGTTTTCATTTCCTATATCAAATGTGTGATTAATACCAATTAGAAACTACCAAAGAGAAAATAATCAGCCCACCAGAATTTCCCAGAAATAATTATAATCTTTAGAAGAATATTATGTTGTCTTATGCATACATAAGATATAAATATATGCAGTTATGAGATTCAAATACATACATTTTGGTTCAATTTCGCATAAATTCATAACATATGAGCTAAAATGGTTCTCCATAAAGATGTCATAGCTATGATATGAAAAGAAAACTACCCAGTTCCGAGAATTACTACATACACAAAAAAAATTAAAAGTAGAAGTAGTTTCCAATACTTTCTCACAGGAATCAATGAGGATACCCACATTCAAATCCCAAGCGAAACATATACTCGTACCGTACCAGACTTAAAACAAATGGATGAAATCGCTTCGTTCCCCACTTCCATGGTGTTCACCACATCTTTGCACCGCATATCAAACCAGCACACACGACCATCCTGTGATACATGAATATATATAGAAATTGATAAATCATTCGATTTTGTTAAGCAGAGAAGAGAAAAATACCTCGCCGGTAGTGAGGACAAGGCCAGGGCTCAGACGTGAGGCGATGCAGGAGGTGGCAGTGGAGTTGTGACCTCTTAGTCGCCTTGGGTTTGTTTCTGTCATGTTTGTCGTCCGCCTTTACCTTCTTTCTGTGTATTTCTTAGGCAATGAGGAACGACAGTTGGTATTATTATTTACAAGTTTACGGGCCAACCCCAAATACATAGAATAGAATTCTGCGCTACAAGAATTCCAACCCAAAAATTTTTGTTTTGTTTTGTTTTTTTTTTTTTGGTTCTTTTAGAAAGCTATTATACATGGGAAATTTGAATTTCCATGCTTAATAAACCCATAAATTGGTCCCCTAAACAAATACTATGCATAATTTTTTAAATGGCAAAATACCCCTCCCATTTTTCCCAACCGTCCCTCTCTCTTCCGCTTTTTTCTCTCAAATTTCCCATGATCCAAAACCCATACCGGCCACTCACGCCAAAAACCAACCCACGTCCATCCATACCCATCTCGACCGAACCCACGCACGCACGCCGGCCGAACACCACCGGAGAAGAAGAAGGTCTGATGCCGCGCACAAAGACTAATTTTTTTTGGGTTTTTAAGGTCGGGTCCGATGGGCCCATCAGACACCATCGGACGGGCATCGGGCCCATCAGACCCGACCTAAAAACCCCAAAAAAGTGTATCGGGCCCCATCAGACGGGCATCGGGCCCATTGGACCCGACCTCAAAAACCCAAAAAATGCCCTATCGGACTGGCATCAGACGGGCATCGGGTCCCATCGGACCCGACCCCTTAAAAGCCCAGAAAAATTGAAAAAAAATGTTAAAGAGAGTTTCCTGCGATGGTAGGGGCGGTCGGGTGTGGGCGGCCGACGTGGACGATGTGCGTGGCGGCCGGTGGGTTTCCTGCGATGGGGTTTTGGGCGAAGATGAGGCAGAGAGAGTTTGAGGGAAGGAGAGAGAAAGGGTTTGAGTTTTTTAGAGGGGTATTTTTGGGGTTTTGGAAAAGTGGTCATATATTTTTAATGTAAAAAAGTATTAATTTAGGGAAAAAATTATCCCCTAATGCATGCATAGAAATTAAAATTTCCCTTATATATTAATCAATAAATTCACTTACAACATTATATCTCGAATGACAACCCTCTAAATCTTATCATAATCAGAATTAGCACTCTTGCAAAGAAACACTTGAAATAAAGAATGTCCAATAAAATACATCAAAAATAAAATCATTAAATCCGCTATATTGTTTATGATAAGCATTAACACTTTGCGAGACCACAAGAGCATCAATTTCAATGATATGCACACCACATTCAATCTCTTTTAATTATTGTAAGCAAACTGAAATGGCATTAGCTTCAATTTTTTTGACATTGTACCTCTCTTTGATTAGTTTGGAGATAGCAGCAATCACAAAGTTATTAGAGTCTCGAATGATACTACCAAAGAGTGAAGTGTTTCTCCAGAGAATTCCAAATTTGGTGTGATGAGTTACACCTAACTATTCTTGTCAGCAAACTTTCAATCATGGATGAGAGTAACTAGGACACTAGAAGCTGGTCTTGAACTTCCCATTCAAAGTAGATCGAATTCACTTTGTTAGCTTGTCGATCTTCATTGCTTAAGAACTCAGCAAGAGGGGGTTCTTTGATGTATTTCAGTAGACAATTGCCTCTAATTGTAGCAAGAACTTGTTGCTTCCACAAAAAAAAAAAAAAAATTGTGATCATTCAATCTAATCGAGATGTTATGGTTGAACATGACAGGTTCCTAGTTCGGTCGATTTATGATAGAAGCTCCATCGACAGTGGTAGTGTTCGAAGGATTTGCACTAGGGATCGTAGCACCATTACCTACAGTTGCCATGTTAAAAGCTAAAGGAGGAAAATGCTCTGATACCATGTTAATGTGTCTAGCCATTAAAGAACAAGAAAATGAAAACAGAGAGAAGAAAAGAGTAAAACGAAAGAGAAGACAAAGATAAGAGAAATGTGTAAAGATTGCATCGATTAACAAAACGAGTACAAACCTTTTATGAAGTTTGAGCTAAAACAAAAACTCTAACAAACTCAACTGAACCAACTAACTAAAACTAACATGAACTAACTAACACTAACGGCCAATGACAGTAGGAGCAACCAACTGTCTCTAACACCCCCTCATGGTCAATTGTGGCATCGACATTAAGTTTTAACTTATCAATAGGGGTGGCTACCATGCCTTAACCGTAGTGGCAGTAGATCTTTTTAGAGACCACTTGCTTGTTATTATGATGGTAGAATTCTTGAAGGTAGGTAAATGCTTTCTCAATAAGAACTTCAGAAGGGAGTATGCAAGAGCCATGATAGCATTGGTTATGGTCATGCCATATAAATCACATGAGACAAAGAATGGTCTCCATTTGATCATCACCAAATTGCAAAAAGAGATGATGGACAAAGTCACTACCGTTTGTAGAATGAGTTTCGGGGAGGTCTATATGGGAAGGAACAAGCTGTCATATTCGCTTTACATGATTATAGAGGAAGAAGCATGATTTAATGACTCACAAAGATGTTGACATCTGGAGCAGGTAGAATCATCAATTATATGCCTATGGTGGAGAATGGCAGCAAGATTTAAGGTATTATGAATCACTCGCCAAATAAAATTTTTAACCTTCCGAGGCAATTTTAGACGCTAAAACCTTGACCACCAGCTAGAGGGGGATTGTGATGGCGAAGGACTGAAGCTTCACGCAAGGAGGTAGCAAGATGGTATCCTAATTTAACAGTGTAACACCCTGTAGCAGTATGATGCCAAATAAGGCAATCCTTGGGCGCATAAAGACTTAGTGGAATCTGAAGGATATGGTTAATAGATAAGACAATTAGTGTATGAAAATCATGTTCATAACTATTGCATTCATAATTAAAAATAAGAACATAAACAAAATTAAAGAAAGAGAAGAAGAAGAAGAAGATGATGATGATGAAAAAATACTAAGTAGTTGCTATTAATGAGTTTTTGAGTTTAGAATTCTCAAAACGTACTAAAAAGATTTAGGGTGCGTTTGGAAAGCCACAATGTAATTAGATTTGTGTGTAATTGGAGGTAATTACACAATTTGGCATGTTTGTCTGACCATGTAATTACATTGTAACTGTGTAGTTGGAAGTAATTGAGGGGTTCCAATTACACTCTCTAATTCTCATGGCCGCCCATGAGAATTGGATGTAATTACACTGTGTAATTACTAAAAATTTTCCATATTAAACATTAGCTACTAAAAAATATAATTTTCCCATGTAATTACTAATTATTTTGCCAAACAAGATATTAGGAATTTATATGTAATTACCATCTCATATCCAAACACACCTTGCATTTTAAAATATAGTGTAATTACTAAACTGTGTAATTACCACCCTAGTAATTACCTTACCTAGTAATTATACAGTTACTTCCAAACACACTCTTAGAATTTATACAGGCTAACAAAATTCTCTAGAAGATACTAAAAAGATTTAGAATTTAAACTTCAAAAGATAAAAATGTGCTCAGGAACTACAACTCAGGGTACCGAAATCACAACTCTACTTGAGAAAGTCATATTTTTTCACAATCTTTTTATCTATTTTTTTTTTTTTTTTCAAATTTTTGCTTCTGCAACCCCCTATGGTGGAGCCGCATCCCATGGGCTTATCCTGCTCATTTGTCTCTTTTAGAGCCATGGCTCTAACTGGCTAGCTTCCCAAATTTTCGCACCTTGCTCCATTCTTGCTCCAAAATACCACCAAACCAAAAGTAATTCCATTTAAGTTTGCTTTTCCACAAATTTAACTTGAATCTTCATTTTTTATATTTTTATAATATTTTCTTGAAACAAAAGAAAACAAACATAAAATTGAACCAAATTGACATAAAATACTCTAAAATATGTTCTAAACTATCTTAATAAAGGAGTATAAATCTCGTTTATCAAATTCTCCCAAACTTGAGATTTATTTGCCTTCGGGTAATTTTACCAAACACTAACCCTGTCACAACACTAAAACAATGACACCAGACATAAAAGTCAAGTTAATCAGATAAAGCAAAATTTGAGCCTCAACATTTCCAACAAGCTAGGTAGCACAATTATTAGATAATCCCAACTGTTAATCAAATCTTATTTTTCAGCTTATTCACATCATAATTCCATTAATTTTTTTTAGATATGCCCACATAACCAGTAAATAATAAGAGGTTGCTTGGCTTCATAATTTAAAAAATTGTTTTTTATTTAAAACTGAAAACAGTTTTTAAAAACTAATAGAGGTCGTTTGGCAAAATTTTTTCAAACTAAAAAACAGAAAATGTTGTTTCAATTTTCAAAAATAATTTTTTTTTGTCTAACATATTATATTTTATATTTTTGCTCGCATACTTGGATCCTAGATTCGGAATCATACCCAAACCTGAACCTGGATGAGTTCATGTGTATGGTGTTAAAATATTAATTTTTTTAGTAAGAAAAAATCTAAAAATAGTTTTAAAAAATTTGTGTCAAACACCATTAAATTTTTAAAATAACAAAAAACTATTTTATATTTTCACTTTTAAAAACACAATTTTAAAAATTAAGGTGGCGTTTGGTAAAACTTTTTTAATCAGTTTTTTATTTTTAAAATTGAAAAAGTGAAAGTATTTTTCAAAAACATGTTATATAAAACTATTTTTACTTTTTAATTTTTTAATTGAGAATCAAAATTTTAAAAACAAAAAAAAATTATTTTCAATATTTTTTTTAAACAACTTTATTTCTTAGTCAATATTTTGGATTTCGACCAAACCCAGACCCAAATCCCCCCACGTCCCTGGCGTTGAACCCGGCCTCTTACCCAAACCCAAATTTAACCCCGGACTTAGAGCCGACTTAAATAAAATCAAAAAATAAAAATAAAAATGAACTTTACCGAACATATTTTTACTTTCTGTTTTTAAAATTGAAAAAACAAAAGTGGTTACAGAACGCATTTTTATTTTTAAAAAACAAATTAAAATTTTACTTTTATTTTATGATTAAAAAATTAGATTACAAAAGTGTTACCAAACGGCACATAAAAAATTGAAAACACAAACAGCCTTTTAAGTATCTGAAACAATTTATACATGCTAAATCATATTAACAATCCATCAAACCCTTTATTCTATATGTAAAACTAGTTAGCCTATTTATAAATAACAAGCTAAGTGACACAAGAGAGAAGAGTTCTCGGACCCTACCCTAGATTGTAGTAAGAGAGAGAAGCAGAGGAAGTGTTTGTTGTTGTTTGAGTGGAGCCTGCTGTAGTGAAATGAATCTCAGAGTTGTATAGTTGCATTTGTACAAAGAAGTTTTTAGGGACCATTTGTTTGGTCGCCTTGGGTTGTAACTTCAGACTTGAATCAATTAGTGCAAGAATCTGAATCTATTATTGGGAGTTCAGAAGAGGGGAATAGGCTCTCCAACTATTGTTGGAGGAAGTACGAACCTCTATAATTTTGTTGTGTTATTTCTTAATTTTATTTTCTTTGATTGGTTCGAGTTGTGTATTGTTTTGTTCTTGTGTTTGTGTTGCACTTTCTTGTTTATTGTGTTTGTGTGTGCAGGGGATTTGAGGTTGGTGTTGGATTAAATATCCAACAGTAAGCTATTTGATGAGCACCCGTTATAATTGTCTGGTTATAAAGTTAACCATATAGACTTGTCAAGTAAACAATTAAAATGTGATGTTAGATGGTATACAATTTCATTGGTTAGTTATACTTGTTAAATAAGAAACAAATTGAATTTCTTAAAGATTTGGGGAATATTAAGTCTGTTTAATGCTCTAAACTTGGTGTGAAACCAATTAGTCTATGTGTATTTAATACACACTCAATTCGATTTAATTAAAACATTAATCACATGCATCATATTACACTCTTGCTCATTTAATGGTAGTTAACCTGTTCATGTTATTAAAGTCAAGTATTGGGCTACAAAAAATGAGAGATGCACAACTAATGAGAAGTCCCTTTTGTTTATTTATATTTTCCTATTAACGTGGTATAGAAAATTAGAAATCTTGATAATCAGATTACATTGTCAAAACACAGACCAATATTTCATTATAGTGATACATGACACAACAGAATTTCAGATCAGAATTGAAACCCTTTGGATCTAATTCTCTGGGTTACATTCCTATTATTGCTTCATCTGTTTTACTTGAAGAAAATAGTGCTGCCATTTTTACTCTGATGAAGTTTAATTTTCAGGCAAAGCTGGTGGTTGTTTCTACCATCTTGATTCTTCTTCTCTTGGGCCATTTTCCAGCAACTTTTTCACTATATCATACTGGTAACATACATACATATATATAATACTATATGCTTTGCATATCTATGTTTGTACGTATTAACATAATGCTTTGGTTTTATGAAGCTGCAGCCTCCAATAGCAGATCACATGGCTCCAAATCCAAGAGCTTGGTTTGGAGAAAAAGAGGTAGTTATAGGTGTTGGGCTAGAAGTGTGTTAAGCAATATTAATACCGAAGAGTCCCCTATCCGGCGATCAATACAGCTTTCACCACCTCCGCCGCCTGTTGATGGCCGACAGAGAGCCATGAATGTGCCTCCAGCTCCAGCCTCAGCTGCCTCATTTCATTAATTTTTATCTTTTGTTATTTATATTTGTGGACCTGATTAATAACTAATAGGATCTTGGTATATACATACATATATAATGTTTCATAGTGTCAATGGCTTCCTCCATTGGAATTTTGTGTTACCGATTATTAAAACCTCATTGCATACACAAGTTTTTGTTTCCTTTATTGTTATTTTCTTGATCTGTACCTTGTAGCCAATGTCAATGTCTCTTTTTCATTTTGCTTGTTATTAGTGTAAGGGAAATTTTGTATAGAAAGTACAAATCATATTATATGTAACAAGATGTAATGGAAAACAACACACACAGCAATGTGGACTTATCTTAAACAAAAGCAAAAACAGAGAAAGTTTCATAAGGAAAACTTGAAAAAACAGCAGCTGCAGCATGATACATGAAGTGAGTTAAGCTGGGATTAGCTCTCTCATTAATGATGTTGATTCATCATTCTCTCTTTGAAAAGTTCTTGTATCATAGATGTAGTCATGTATGTTACAATCGGTATGTGTTTGATCTTATAATTTTCTTGTCCTCCATCTGGTTTCAACCTTACTTCATGATCATCAAGCAAAGGCATCAACTGCAAACGCTGCAGCGTGGTGACAAACTGTAAGCCTTCGGGAAGAGTCCTCAGCCGTCTGCAGCTATGAAAGAGGAGGTATTTTAAGCTCGGTAATGCTCCCTCTTCAAGTTCTGTCCATTCCTCTAGAAATTCAGAAGCCATTGTTAGATTTTCAAGTTTTGGAAAGCCACCAGCCTTGCAAAACTCTTTCCCCATTTGTAATCCATCATAAGCATGCCAAAGAGTTAAGACTTTCAAGTTTGGTAGGAACTGAAGTACCAAAGCCGGATTCTCCAAAAGATGAGAGTAACCTAATCTTATGTTTGTAAGCCTTTCCAATGAGCCAAGCCAACTTGGTATCTTCTCCAAATGGCCTTCAAGCTTAAGCTTTTGTAGAGATAAAGGTGGCGAAAATGATTCCACAAGAACAAGTTTTTCAGTTAGCCTAGATTTTTTTGATTCTAGTGACAAGCTTAAAAGGCCCTGCATCTTCATAATAGAAGAAGATAGCTCATTGATAACCTCCTCAGTTACATCCATTACTCCAAGTCTTCTGAGCTCTGTCAAATTACCTATTTCTCTTGCAATTTCACCACTAGGGTCTATACCAGTAAGTGTCAAGAGTTTTGTAAGGCTTCCTATCCCTTGTGGTAACTTCACCCCACAAACACCATAGTTTTTCATCATTTTTAGGTGCCTCAGGTTTGAAAGACTTAGTACAAATTTTGGTATTTCTGCTATGTATCCACACCATCTAATATCCAAAGTTTGAAGGTCTTTTAAATTGATAAGGCCCTCTGGAAGCTCAGTTATCTCAGTGTCTTTCAAACAAAGATATCTAAGGTGTATCAAGTCACTCACTACATCTGGAAGGCTTTTAATTTTGGTACCTTCTAAATCTAAAACTCTTAAGAACTTTGCAACTTCCAACTTCAACCACTCATTTCTCTCTTCTAAAGGTGTTTGCTTCCCAATAAGAAACAGAGAACAAAGTTGGGAATTGTCAACTTTCAACATGTCTAAATTAGTCACCACACACCTTGCCTTATGGGGAACACTAGTTGAAGATTTGAACTTCCCTTCCTCTATTTGGGGAATACAGAATTCGCGGTAAATAGAAGTAACTTGGAGTTTAGTAGCATTACCTGAGAGTTCATAATCTATTTCAAGCATGCCTTTGTTGACAAGTTTAGCTATATGCTCTTCTGCTATATCCTCCATTAGTCTTCCTTCTTTTTCTTTGATTAGACCTTCGGCTACTAGTAGTCGGACAAGTTTCCCTTTATGAATCAAGAAATTCTCAGGGAAGATGCAACAATACATCAAACAATCCTGAAGACACTCAGATAATTTCGAATAATCAGATTCGAGTGATGAAAGAATCGAAGAAGAAGAAGCTGATGTTTGTCCTTCTTTTAGATCATGAGAGCTCATATTAGAATCAAGTTGAGTCACTCTTTGAATGGTTTCTGAAAGGAGAACTTCAATCTTCAGCATATCATCTCTAAAGCATTCAATCAGTGTAGTTTGATCAGCTCCATGCTTCTCTTTTTGGCTAAGAAACTTGTCTATATGATATTCCATGTCGTTTATGACATCTCTAACTTCATTTATCCAACTTTCTTTGTCATCAAAAGAATCTCTAATCTCCTTGAGTTTGTTCACAACCTTTTCTATTTGATCTTCAACTTCAGAAAAAGCTACCCTTTCTTGGACTAACATAGAATCTAATCTCTGCAAGTAGGACTCTATTAAGGTTTTTGCCATATCTTTCAGCAATGTTAGAAACTGAAAAATTGAGACAAAGTTGGCCTTAAGATTGATTTCACTAGATGAGAAGAAGTTGGTATTATCAAACCAGAAATCTTTGAACACTTATACTATATTAGCTTAGGAAACAAGTAAAAAAAGCCAATTAGCTTACTGCCAAAACGACTCTTTTTTATTAGGAGATAACAAGGTGAAATGGTTGGACTCTTGTTCATTGTCTCTACTTTTGTGCTATGTTGTTGTCAAGCAATTTGAAGCAAGAAATAAAAATTTGAAAGCATCCTTTTAGTAACTTGGTCAAGAAATATTTTCCTTATACAGACAAAATGGATTACATTTATGAAAAACAGATTATTAAGTTGAGACAACATTACTAGTGGTGTTTCCTATAGTGTTTTTGTCTGGCTTGCTAAGGACATGTATGAAAAACGACATAAAAACATGAAAACGACAATAATTCAAATCACTTTAAACAGCTAGAAAAACAGGAGGGATGATAACATAAATGGCTGTTTGTTTAGAAAATATCGAAAATGAGAAGACAACACCAAAATTACAAAGGAATAGAAAATGTGGAACTAATCAAACTAATAAACATCGTTAGCTCAAGTGGCAATAAGGGTTATTGGGGTGCGTGTGTAAGGGTATTGGGTTCGAATTCTAACTTAATGTAACTCAAACAAATATATTTATTCTATGTGGGCTTATATAACAGAATTATTGGTTTATGAGAAATTTATAGATAGGTGACTTTTTATTTATATTAAAAATAAAATGATTTATGAGAAATTCATGGATCACTTTTTATTTATATATAATAAAATAAATCCTATTAAATACCAAAAAAAGAAAAATACGATTAGGTTTTTGCTGTTGTACATCTACGATTGGGTTTTTTTTAATTATTTATTGTATTCCTTTTCCAATTACAATTTGGACATTCCCATGAGATCACACAATATTCCAATCCGCACTTCTCTTTTTTCTTCTTCACAACTTAAAAACAAAATATATAAGTAATAATAATAGTAAAAAAGAAGCCTGACTTTTATCAAAGTTCACAAAACCAAGCATCAATGGCAAAAAAAAAAAAAAAAAACCCAACAAAGTTTACAGCTAATAAATAATTCTAAGTGCTCGGCATATGCATTAGTTTTCAGGAGCAAAGTTTTTAAAAGTTACTTAATAATTTACATATATGCTGCAAACACAATATACAAAAAATAAAGAAGAATATGGAAGAAAGAAGAAACCATTATTCACTTCTAGAAAGGCAGTAGAGATAATAATAGAAACTTTTCATTTTTTTTTCTTTTTTTTTATCAATTTTTTTTTCTTTTTGAATAAAGATAAATATGAAATTTTAATCGTATAGAGTTTTATTTTAATAAAATATAGTATTTTAAAATAATTTAAATTCAAATAATTTAATAGTATTTTGTTATAAAATACTATCACTTTTTGTTAAACATGGTTTTCACCTTTTGTCGACACTACCATATTCAATTTATCAACGAAAAAATAGACAATCCACATATATGCGGACCCGGCTAGAATGAAAAGTGCAAAATATAAAAATTACACTATTGTCTCTATCGAAGCAAATGAAGATTGAAATCCACCAATGACTATCATTAGTTTTCTTATTTACAATTTTTAGACAAATACTATTTTCAATTATCAACAATTTAGAGATTAATTTTTAATTTTCTTTTTATCTTACATCCATTTAAGTAATGTTTCTTTAAGTATTGGAACATCAATTTTTAATTTATTTTTGGATTAACTTAAGAACATATTTAAATCATCAAACTTTCTTAAACACTAATATATTGCATTCGGTATTCACTTTTAATTGACAACATTATAAACTATAATATTTAGATACACATAATAATAATCTCACCTAATAACTAATAATATTTTTCTTTAATTTTTAATTGTATCACTTTCAAATAACATAGAAAAAAACTAGCATAAAATTTAGTATACGTGCCTCGCACGTAGTTTTTGCTAGTATGTATATATATTTGAATGGAAAAATCATCTTTTATAAATTAATCTGAGCTACCAAACAAGGTAGCAAATCTACTAGAACATCTTTCAGGTAAAAAGTATAATCAGGATAAAATAGGGAAGCATTTGCAAAGGTATATACAACCTTATTCACTGATCGTTTAATAAAAAAACAGAGATATTTTTCAGCTCAGAAAAAAAAAATTACAATCATTTATATTATGGCCAAATAAAGACAACATATGTAATGAGCATCTAAGAGTTTGAACAACACCACTACAGTCCGTCACGCAAACATGATGCCGACCCTTAGCTTTGATCCAACTATGGGCTTAACTCCCAAGGCTTCCGCCAGCAGAGGTTCCATTGACCCATGAAAACGTTTGCAAAAACCTTCGAGAAGAAGACCCTTATCATCCCAAGCAACCACTCCAACACCAAAGCCTTGACCTTCCCCAAACAAAGCAACATCCACGTTGATTTTTATACTATTAGCTGTAAGTGTAGACCAACACTCATAACAACTCATAATAAATTTTGCAACAATATGAAATCAACTTGGTTTTATACTGTATTTTCAAGTTGAACATATAATATTCTAAAAACTGTTAGACATTTATATGTATAAACTGAAATATATATGTTTATGTATAAAATGCAGAATTAAATCAAACATATATACACTATGAATAAGGATCGAAATACCTCCAGCCATTGATTCTTAAGCTTTAGTCCCAAAAGTTCTGATTTGCAAAGGAAATTGACTACCATGGGTAATCGGGCTTCCTCGCTCTCTCAACTCTCTTTAGATGGAATTTGCTGTTATGAACAGAATGAGTGAGGAGCTCGGGGACCGAGACCCTATATTTATAGGTGAGATACTCCATCAGTATCTGCGCCACATTAATTGTCAGAATATTTTGACAATTAATTCAGGAAATCAAATCAGGTAATGAATATAGAAATCTGACCATATATAGAATATTACATAATTGATTTTGTCCAGATTCAATGAATATAAAATATTCATTTATCAGAAAATCAATTATTTATTTATTTCCTTAAATAGAAATTTATTTCTTCAAATAGAAATATATTTCCTTAAATAAAAATATTCTTATATTCTCCCACTTGGTCAGCATTTAGACTAAAACATTCAAACCCAAACGTTCCTCATTATATAATAAACATACGAATCATAGCGACATGTCCTCATTATAAGTCGAGTATTATCTTCCATGTATTACGATATATTTATTATATAACAATGTACTTTATGTGGCAATATACTTAAGTGAATAAACCCTAACCCTTATGTTTATTCAGGTCCTCTTACGATAATTTTCTCAGATGAAATTAAGGTGCACATAAATATAAGAAAATATCGAAATTAGAGTTTCATTGAATAATTTTTGGCTGTACAAATATAAAAAACTGCATATAGGTTAACTGAATCCCATATTTACTTTATGATCCTTGAATTTGTGTTGCGGCATGCCTTTAGTCAAGGATATATGCGATCACCTAATTCAGTTTGCGTGATTAATGACCACTTATCACGCCTTTTTATGGCTAAATACTTAATGTCGATATGCTAGCTTCGACCAGTACTTTATAGTTATTAGCCATAAATATTGTAGCTGAATTTATCGCAAAATTTTCTTAATGGCCTAATGAAACTGTAATTCTGAACTCTAGGCCTACTATGAAACTCTATAATACATCATACGAGATGTATCCTCAAAACAATAAATGAATCTGACTTCTATAGTGGAAATAACAATCAACATTCTCTACAATATAACTTACTGGTAATCTTAAGGTTGTAATAAAATATTGATTTACGTGAATCAATACAACCAGTGAAGTACGTTACAATCTGATTGGTTAACTATATTTTCAGATGGTCAATTCATCTTAACAAAATATGTATAAGTATAATTTTAGTATCTTAAAGACACCTCATCACTTTGTATGAAGAATAAAGTGGTCTTAACTTTAGTTATTCTGATACTACTTAACGATCCTGAAACAAATGTAGTACAAAGTCTTATTCAGACTCTTAGGCATACATTAGGCTTCTAAAATAGAAACAAATGAATGTTCTTAATTTATTCTCACTCCAGACCATTTTTCAGATGCTGGTTCGAGTTGAATTTATCACACTTAAAGATAAAAGTTATACATAATTTTATTTAATCAGAGATGTTGTGGCTACTCTCTAATTAATTAAAATTATATATGTTATTTATATTCTTTATCTCAAAATAATAATTTGAGATATGAATTATTTCAACTTATATAGAAAACTTTTATCATCATTTGCAAGTAACATATTGTCTACGTATAAAACAAATATTACTCCCACTAACCTTCTGGTATATAATTATTTCCATAATTCTCTTTTCAAACCTAAAGGAGAAGATGATATAATACCAATTTGTGAGATGTTTGTTTTAATCTATAGGTAGACACTTTAAGCTTGCATATTCTCACCACTTATTAGAGGAAAATCTTTATGACAGTCTGTATACCTTCTCCTCTAGTTCACTGTTTGGAATTGATTAATGAATTGAAACGAGCAACAAATGCCAAGGTCTATAATAGAATCTTTTATAAAGATAAGTGAGAATGAAAATCTCTTTTGTTATTGATTCTTAGTTCAAAATGAACTTCTTTAGCAATGAATATTCTTTTATATCTTATGTTTCTCAATGTTACCTAATGAGTATTTATTGGTGAAAAACCCTATGCTTAATTAATGTTCTCCACCCCATTAGTCAACTTTACTAAAGATAAACTTTATTGCTCTTTAAGATATTCATTTCTTCATTCATGGCATGTTGTACTACAACTTCAATTCTTTATCATTCTATAATTTAATTTGTGTCTCAAATTAATATTGTAGTTGAACTCATATTGTACAAAATGTAATCACTAAAAAATATTGATCTTATCGTTCTAATAAGTCATCTTAAGGATGGACCAACAAACTCTTAAAAGAGCAAATGGTTCAATATGCATGTTATTTTAGAAATTATAAGCAATTACTAAATAACATAACTTATTAGAATTTTATCAATGACTTGTAGATTATTAATGATTAGTTATGAATTCTCAATAACCATTAACCTTAAGGGTTGTTGTGAATCATAATTAATCTAACACTTAAGGTGGAAGTTTGAGAAAATATGAATGATCTTTCTCAGAAACTAGGTTCCTAGATAGATCACTCCCACTGATCAAGTCAATTCTTAATTCCACAGTTCTAGTGTTGTGAGATGGATAATAAAATATGTAACCCTTAAACCTTATAGCTTTTCAAATGAAATATGCTCATTTATGGTTTAGGACCCAGATCTTTTCTTTGACAATTGTACTCTAACTATATATGGGTATTTATAAAATGTGTACATGTCATCAAGTCGGTTTTCAACCTTATCACAACTCAAAATATGTTTGAGAAACAACTTTGATTAGAACACGATTCGATATG
The DNA here is from genome assembly GCF_029168945.1 of Cannabis sativa. NCBI lineage: Eukaryota > Viridiplantae > Streptophyta > Magnoliopsida > Rosales > Cannabaceae > Cannabis > Cannabis sativa. The sequence continues at coordinate 46,415,248 of NC_083603.1, forward strand.
TACACCCCATTGAAGAGTATCAATAGACAAAGATTTAGGAAAGATTGGAGTTTGCTATGTAGGCTCCACCCCATGTCCAAAAAATGCTTAGTTTCTTAAATCTGTCACACACTATAATTTGGGTGTACCAAGCATATGTATCGGGCAATGAACCCATGCTTTTAAAGAAACTTTGCAAATAGACTGGGAGTTTATCCATACTCACGAATTTTAATGTAGTATTCTCCATTTTATTTTTGATCTCACTATCTTAATATGCAAAATGCACCATTTATCTACTTAAGATTTAAATGTCTTTGAAACATATAAATCTATACTTTTGTAGAAAAATTATTTATGTGAGTAATCGTTAAAAAAGAGATGCAAAATTTGAGTCCATGTCTTCAAAATTAATTGACTTGTATGATTTCTAATATGATAGAATTCTAGTATGCACCGATTTTGACTTGTTGGAATACAAATTCTTAATGAATTTCACACAAGTTCTAAATAAAGTTAGTAAAATCAAGTGTAATGAATATCCCCACCATTTACTAACATTTATTCTATTTATGGAGATATGTTCTATAATTTCTGGTGCTATAATGTAGAAAAATTCTTATTAATAACACATATTTCTTTTTGTCAGATTGAACTTGTATATCTTTATGAGTGGCATCATTTTGTAGTAAAGACCTCTAAATGTGTCTAAATCAAGTTTCAATAGAATCTTGGAACATAAAAGGTCTTTGCTAATTTTAAAACAAAGCCACTACTATATTGCTTGTTCCTTAAACTTCTAAATGTGAGAACTTATCTTGTCTGTGGATAAGATTTGCTCACAGTTACTGACTTTCTTAGGTTTATTTGTAAACCTTGCAAGAAATTATGAATGTGGAATAACAATCTAAAATAATCCACTATGTGTTAATAATCACATTAGCTATATTAGAATGAATTCATACACAATAAATTAAAATTTATTGGTGATAATAAAGTGTGATTTATTTTTCTTAATTATACTGTAAAAACTGTACATTTTAGATTAAGTTATCAGAATAAATTTTTGGAAATTTCTATTGGTATGGAAGAAATTTATGAATAGTGACGTAATAAAATTATATATATAGTTTTGAGGTTTAAATGAATCATGTTTTTACCAATGAATAAACATGCTTACATATGAAATCTTATTAAACAAAAATTGCCTGTGGGCTTAATTTTTAATTTATTAAGATTAGATTTATATGTAGATTATGATAGATTTACACAATTTATGAAAAACTTAAAGTTTAATATTTCTATCTCAATGAAAGGTATGAAACACTTAATTATTTATAAATGTTTCAAAATTTTATACTTTATGATAAAATTATTAAATTAAATCTACATAATTTCCTGTGGGATAAATTAAGAGAATTTAATTTAACATATTAATTATGTAAATATAATAAAATCCCTGTAGGGTAAGATTATTATGTTAACATAATTCATGTCCATTATGTGATCTTAATCCACTTAATATATATAATTTTATATAATTAAGGATGCTGTGGCTACTCCCTAATTATTTAAAATTATGTGGTTCACTAGACACCAAAGTATAAACTGAAGATTAAAATTTTACTAAATTCAAAATTGCCTATGGGCTAAATTTTAAATTTAATAAAATTAGATGAACCTTATGATAGATTTAATTAAACAATTAGTTTAGGAAAATGAAGGTTTATTATCTATCTTTAATTAAATTTGTGATAACACTATTAAATTAAATCCCCATAACTCCCTGTGGGGTAAATTAAGAGAATTTAATTTAACATATTATCCTAATTAATTATACAAATATAATAAAATCCCTGTGGGGTAAAATTATTATACCTATATAATTAATTACAATTTATGTCCATTAAGGTGAATTTTAGTTAATATATAATTTTATACAAATAAGGATGCTGTGGCTACTCCCTAATTATATAAAATTATATTTTCACTTTGACATTAGGTATTGGGTTCTACCTAAAAGTAATTTCGTTATTAACATAATAGACAATCACTGAGATTAGTGCTCCTAGTGTGGTCGTCCGAAGATCATTAAAAACCGTTCTAGATATGAGCATTTGTCCCAAGTTCATGTTTTCTTATGTCAAACCAAAAAATTACTTACATTTTATTCATATTTTATTCATTTTAGGAAGTTTTATGAATATTTTATGAATAATTTTATGAAGTTTTATGAAACTTAATGTGCTATATAAAATATTCAACCTATCTTAATGTTTGAATATTTCTAAATATATCTAGCACTATAAAAAGAATTTATGTATAGCATTTAAATCATACAAATCAAAATTAATTGTATTAAAAATAAGTTTGCCAAATAAATACAAATTAATACAATTATTGTATGATAATAAATTAAATGCTTAATTCCATAATATATAATTAATTATGCATTTATGACCATATAATATCTTAAATATTTGCACTAATAATTAATTTGTATAAATAAGGTAATTATACAAATTAGTACAATTAATTATATGAAATGAATTAAATGCAAAATTAAAGAATATACTTAATGGCAGATTTTTTTTTTAACTTTTATTAATTTAAACAATAAATTACATAAATTTGGTAATAAATAATTAAACGCACAATTATTACATGCCTAAATAAATCATGTAATTAATTACCAATTTAAAACAAATTTCCATTTTCAATTTATACTAAATAACATATTAATTCTAAATATATGTATTAAATTAAAAATGGAAATTGAATGAATGTAATTTATTGACTAAATTAACACAAAATAGGAAAATAATTAATATTTCAAATAAATAAAAATTTGGAATTTTCTTTTTTTTTTTTTAAAAAAAAAAAAAAAAAACTGCCTCGACCCAAACCCAAACAGGAAAACGAATTCCGACGATAAAAATTCATGGAATCACTCCCATTTGAATCTCCATGCATAAATAAAGAGATTCATGTCGGTTTTAGGCAATTAAAACACGTAAAAATTGACTTTAATTTTAATAAAAAATTTCTAGTCCGTATGAGTTCTTAAAAAATTAATTTTCAAATTTCAATGATTTTTCACATGTTTAGATCGATCTATAATACTATATGAATATAGTGATGTAATAAACACCGAAAAAAGAAAAATGAAATAAAACAACCGACGGACCAAAAACTCTAATTTTTTTTTTTTCCAAATGAATCTAAATGCAAAAATTAAGACATTCATATAGGTTTCATGCATCGAAAACACGTAAAACAAAGACTTTAAAATCACCAAAAATTTCGGGTCCGAATTTTTTTTTTTTTTTGAGCTTTCTTTGTTTCTTCAAAATGAGTTTTCATGCTTTAGAACAATCTATATTAATATATGAATGTATTGATTCAGAATGTATAATGTATATATAAACATACATACATATATATATATATACAGAAAATAAAATAATGTACCGTATGTATATATATAATCATGAAATGTATATATGTATATATTTATATATAGCATTTAGGTATATAAATAATATGATATAATGAATATATGAACATATATATATCTACAATATATATACCTAATGAAATGAAGAAAATATCTATATATATATGTATAAACTGTATATGAATATATATATAAACTGAATGTATATATAAACAGAATGTATATGAATATATATAAACTGAATGTATATAGGTATATACGTATGAAAATATATATATATAATATGAATATATATAATATGAATGTATATACGAACCCGAAAACGAATATATAATATATATATATATTTATAAATGAACACCGTATATACGTATATATATATTAAACTCAAACTAAATCAAGGCAGAGATATATAATCCGCTCTGATACCAACTGTTAGACATTTATATGTATAAACTGAAATATATATGTTTATGTATAAAATGCAGAATTAAATCAAACATATATACACTATGAATAAGGATCGAAATACCTCCAGTCATTGATTCTTAAGCTTTAGTCCCAAAAGTTCTGATTTGCAAAGGAAATTGACTACCATGGGTAATCGGGCTTCCTCGCTCTCTCAACTCTCTTTAGATGGAATTTGCTGTTATGAACAGAATGAGTGAGGAGCTCGGGGACCGAGACCCTATATTTATAGGTGAGATACTCCATCAGTATCTGCGCCACATTAATTGTCAGAATATTTTGACAATTAATTCAGGAAATCAAATCAGGTAATGAATATAGAAATCTGACCATATATAGAATATTACATAATTGATTTTGTCCAGATTCAATGAATATAAAATATTCATTTATGAGAAAATCAATTATTTATTTATTTCCTTAAATAGAAATTTATTTCTTTAAATAGAAATATATTTCCTTAAATAAAAATATTCTTATAAAAACAACTCATAGAAGCTTCACAACAATATGATAAAACAACTCATTATTATATTTTAATATTTTGTATTTTTTATTTAGATTGCGCTTTTAACCTTTCAGTTTTTCATTTCCCATTTACATGTTGAAAACAATAGAAAGATTAATCCTATTGTTTTATTTCATTCCATACATTATTCTTGTATGAAAAAGTCACATTCATTAATGTTGTATATATATTTTTTAAGAAAAATCTCAAAAACCACCATCCAAACAGAGAGCTTAAAGAAAAAGTGGAGGGGAGAATGATTGTATTAATTCTACTCATGTAAAATGAGCTCGTTGATACAAGAAGTATAACGAAGTCACCAAATTTTGCTAATAACTTCCGATAAGGTATATTTAGCCATGCAACAATATTAATAGTTCGAACAGAAAAAAAGACTGGCAATTAAAAAAAAAAAAAACTGTCTAAAATCTGCTAAGACTAAACTCAAAAAAGAGGCCAAAAAAACCTGGTTATTAAACTTCTAAACTGCACTCAAACAATCAGATTCAAAAACCACATTTTAAAATTCCAATAAGGGGCATTGGATGGTTGCATGTTGGCTAAAGCTTCCGCCATTTTAGGAGAGAAAGTATCCAAAATGTGCCAAACAATGGTGGTTAGCTGGTTGTTACAATTCAGTTAGCCTTTTCTGTTGTATTCTCGACCTATGTATAGCTCTATCCTTATATTTTCTTTCTCAATCAATAATAGATTCACTTGTTTTTCCAAGCTTATCTTCTTCTTCCCTGTTTCTCTATTGTTTTTCTTTCCGCACTAATAAATTATGATGATTAAATTTATTAAAACAAAGTTAGAGTGACAATAAAATTCATATATTAGGGAGACAAAGCCATCAAAGTAAATGAGTCACTATTCACCAATTGCGGTACAGGTAAGATAAGCTAGTAAACCTTCTTAATATGATAGTGTTTAATTAAATAATTGATCTATATATTTAGTACATTATCAATTGAGGAATGCCATGTTTAATGTGCTGTCCTAGCAAAATGGAATTTATTAAAGCCTATGAATTTAGTGTTCTTTAGTACTCAAGGTTTAGTAGCCTAGTCTTCTCAGAGTTACATTGTCCTACTCTATATACTCTCTTGTTTTTTCTTCTTATAATAAGACTTTGGACATTGCCTACCCTATATACTTAATTATAATTTTCCCATTACTCTTTTTTCTGAAAAGGGTTTTCTTGTTGCAAGCAATATAGGATTCAATGATCATAATAATAGCTTGAGGTTCCCTTTTGAAATTCGAATGAATGAGAATCAGAATCTCAACAATAGTAGGGGGAATAAGGTCATATATAGCCCATATACTCCAGCTAAGCTTAGCATTGTGAGTTAAGCCCAATTGTTAGAAAAAGGTATAATTACACAATACACAATTTTTTTTTTTTTTTTAAAAAAATTAAATAATTACGTTTAAAGAATTTTTTTTTCTTTTTTTTTTTTTACATTTTTACGATTTTTCATAAAAACAACACGAAAACAACAAAAAACTACATAAAAATAATAGAAAAATAACATCCAAAGAACATCAAAACAACAACAAAAAAATAACGTACATATAACAAAAAATCAACAATAAATTAACAAGAATACAATATAAAAAGACCGTATTTTTTGTAAATAAAATCAAAAAAACTGTAAAAATGTTTAAAATTCTGTGAGATAGTATTTTTGTAATTTTTTTTATTTTTTATTTTTATGTATTTGTGAAATAATCCCGTAGATGAAACAATTATCATATTACTCGTTGAATATGTACATTTATAATTTGTCAAAATAATTACCATGATACATATTGTTTTTCTTTTTCAACTACAGGAAAATACATCAGATTAAATTTGATGGTAATGCTAAAAGGTATTCACGGTGCCTAGCAATCCTGTGAGATGTACTATCGTTATTGATGCAACTTATATTACTTTATTAAATAACATCGAGAACTGCTAACTAATTATAGGGCGTCATCTCATAGTGGTGCCTCACTATTAAAAAAAAGGACCTTTAGACGCAATTAGCAAAATTTGCAACCGTAAGTGTTACAGGGGTTGCTTAAGGGGTCAAACAAAACCATCTCTCACTACCAAAAAAAAAGTATTATCTTTAATGACAACATTTTAGTCAAAACATAAATTTATGTGACTTTAGTCACAGCAAAAAATTATTTGTGATTAAAACTGAAAAACCGTGTTTTTGCAAATGTCAGTTGTATATACGAAAATATAAAAACTGTAAGCGTTTGCGACGGCGAAAGTAATTCACGGCAAAAGCGAACAGGCAATATAAAATATTTGCAGAAAAATAAATAACTTGACACAAGAGATTTGTACGTGGTATCAGTGTTCTCCCGAACACTCCTAGTCCACGGGGCCACGCCCAGAGAATGAAATCAATTAATAAAGTATCAAAATTACAAAGACAATTGACTTAAACAAGTTTAGACTCCCTCTAAAGTATTGCCGCAATCCTTTGTAATCCACTTTATGAATCTGACTTCTTGAAACACCTTCAAGCCCGAACTCCCTTCGTCTTGAAGTGTGAGTGCTTACTTCCTCCCGAAGTAAGGCTTTAACAAGTCTTCTCCCGAAGACCAAGTGCTTACTTCCTCCCGAAGTAAGGCTTTATCAAGTCTTCTCCCGAAGACCAATCTCTTGTTCAGTCAAGTAGTTCTTCACAACCTCTAGGATAGAGTAAGAACAGAAATAGAACAACTAGAACCTAGGTGAACAACTAGGCTCTCACAAAACAAAGCAAGACTCTCTTCTCTCAAAAGATAAATGTAGAAAATGAATAATGGAAGAGGTAAATTCGAATGGTTGCTCTCTAGGCTCTATTTATAGATCATAGAAACCAAAGAGGCAACCACAAGTTCGAATTAGCAGCTGTACAAAAACTTTCCAAAAGAAACACGATCTGCTACATCAGATTCGATTGCTGACGAAGCAGATCTGCCCAGAAACGGGAAACTTACTAAAATCGGGTCCGATCTTCTTTCAATGCTTGATTCCTGCCAAAAACAGATTAGATATTCTGATTGTATCAAGATACAATCGAAATCAATAAGGAAAAGGGAATAAACAAAGTTTCCCTAAAAAAGACAACTTTCCAAAAGAGAATTCCTTCTCTTTTGAGAAGTTTTCAACAAAGGAAAGTTCAGCTGAAAGTGCAACTTTCCAAACAAGGAAAATGGCAACTACAATCCGAAATTATAAGGTAAGAAATCGAATATGAATGCACAACAATCTTACCATAAATGGAAAAATTATTTTGTCAACTAACTTGCCAAAAAAAAGACTTTACAATCTCCCCCTTTGGCACTTTAGATGAACAAAATAATTTTTAACATAAAGTACCTGCAAGTTAAAGTTAGCAAGAGCAAATAACAACTCCCCCTGAGTAACATACTCGAAATTGTAAAACAACAAAACAGCATGCTAACTTTTAATCCAAATAAGTTCACAAGTACAAAACACAACTCCCCCTGGAAAAGGGGTCTAGAGTTGATAAAAACAAATTGAATGCTCAATAAAATGCACATTAATTAAGAAATATTTTGACAACTAAATTGCCAAAAAGGACCTAACAATCTCCCCCTTTGGCACTTTAGATAATCAAAATATTATTAATTAACAATTACCTACAAACCAAAGTTAGCAAAATAAACATAAAAACTCCCCCTGAGAAGCACAACATTAAACCAAAATAAACAGCTAACTTTGAGTATACAAACACAAACACAAATACAAACCTCAACTCCCCCTAGACAGTTGAGTATACAATTACTCCCCCTTTTTGTTAATCTATAAGGGCCAAAGACAAAAAGAAATGAAAATATAGAAATATGTCCAACAAAAACAAAAAGGAAGAAAACTTATGCCCCATAAAGCTTGATCAATGAGGACAACTGCTTGGACATCTCTTACTGAACCTCCTCCATGGCAGCAAGATGATTGGAGCAGCAAGAAGAGCAATTGAGGGGGCTTGTTTAGATTCCACCATTTTCCTTTTTGGGATGCCCTAGGTTCTTTGTTCGCACCATTTTGATCTGAAAGAGACAATGAACAGCAAACAAGCAAGAGAGACAAAGAAATAGAATCGGGTAGGTGGTGAGAGTGAATGACAAAAATTGGTTTATATAAGCTTCGAAGCAAGACAAGAAAAGGAAACCAATTTTTAAAAATTAAATGGTAACCGCCAGCCCATGAACACAAAAGGAAACTGCCCACTCCTTGCAACTTCTTTCCCTTTTTTTTTTAAAAAAATAAAAGGAAACTAGAATTACCAACAATATTTCCAAAAATAAGTCAATCTTTCAAGACTAAAGACACATTACATATAAAAGATCAATCTTTAAATGGAAACATATCAAAAATAAATCAAAGAAAGAATGAATGTTGATACTTACCATTTATGCACAAGATTTTCCTTGACCCATGAAGCAAGTCACACGCCTCCCTCCTTTTTTTTATTTTTTATTTTTTATTTTTTTTTATTTTAAAATAAAACCGAAAATAAAATATAATGTGTACAGTGAGTATATGTGATTCGAATCAAGCAGAGAAATCAAATATCATTGACAATTGACAAAGTAGATTACATGTTATGCTTTCAAGGAAAATAACTAATTAGAATCTCATGAAATGATCATACTTAATTGATGTTGAGGAAAAAGATATGCATGTTACTGAGAATTGTGAACCAGGATTATTAATTTAATTTTAATAGAGGAGACTTACAGAGTTGAACACACTTGTCAGACATAAGTGTGTGCAGTGAAAATAGGATCATTGTCCTTGGCAAGATTTTTCATTTTCGCCTTTTTCAAATTGATCCCGCAACTGGATGCTTTCACACCATACTGAAGGTAGCCCTTTTCTATGGTAGTGCATCCTCATCATAGTTGCTAATTACAATGTTCCAGCTTACTCATCAGATGGCTTTCACACCTCAGTATGGGTAGCTCTATTCCAGCAAGGGGCCTGACAAGAATGAAACAAAAATTGCTCAACTCTGTATAAGAACATTTTTTAATCCCAGACACAAATAAAGAGTAACAAGAATCTTTTAACACAACATCACAAAGTATGATCAAACTGAGATCCTAACTAATTATATTCCAAAAGCATAAACATGTTTTGTCAAAATACAATGATAGAAGATTAAGAGCTAGAGAAGAATCACATAACACTATTGTACACGAATTATGAACAGATAAAATTAAACAATGCAAACTCCCAAAGACTTTCTGAGGGAGTCAAAGCGACTTGCATCTAGGGCCTTTGTGAAAATATCAGCTAATTGTTTTTCAGTATCAACATATTCTAATTGCAATGATTTATTTTCAACAAGTTCCCTGATAAAGTGGTGTCTTATATCAATGTGCTTTGTTCTAGAGTGTTGAACAGGATTTTTGGAAATATTTATGGCACTAGTATTGTCACAAAAAATAGTCAAAACACCCAAATCAAACCCATAATCAATCAACATTTGTTTCAACCACAATAGTTGAGTGCAACAACTGCCAATGACTATGTACTCAGCTTCGGCAGTGGATAAGGAGATGGAATTCTGTTTCTTGCTATGCCAAGATACTAGATTATTCCCAAGAAAGAAACACCCTCCACTTGTGCTCTTTCGATCATCAGCATTTCCTGCCCCATCTGCATCACTAAAACAAGCAAGATTTGAATTGGTATCTTTCGAGTACCAAATTCCATAATCAGGAGTGCTATTAACATATCTAATAATCCTTTTTACAGCTGATACATGAGATTCCAAGGGATTACTTTGATATCTAGCACACACTCCCACACTGTAACATATATCAGGACGACTAGCAGTTAAATACAAAAGACTTCCAATCATGCTACGATAGAGTGTAGTGTCTACCTTTACTCCATTCTCATCTTTTGTTAATTTCAGTGTGGTGCTCATAGGAGTACTTACCTGCTTAGCCGATTCAAGGCCAAATTTCTTGACAAGGTTCTTAGCATACTTGCTTTGAGATACAAATGTACCTCCTTCCATTTGTCTCACTTGAAGACCCAGAAAGAAATTAAGCTCACCAACCATGCTCATTTCAAATTCACTTTTCATTTGATCAACAAATACCTGCACTTCATGGTTAGATGTAGAACCAAAAACTATATCATCAACATAAATTTGAGCAATGATAAAATCAGATTTTATATGTTTGATGAAAAGAGTTTTATCCACACTACCTCTGTGATAGCCATGAGAAAGTAAAAATTGAGTCAACCTTTCATACCAAGCTCGAGGAGCTTGTTTCAGACCATACAAAGCTTTTTCAAGTTTGTATACATGGTCTGGAAATTGAGGATCTTCGAATCCTTTTGGTTGCTCAACATAAACTTCCTCATTCAAAATACCATTTAGGAAGGCAGATTTCACATCCATTTGAAACAATTTAATATTCAGAATACAAGCAATACACAAAAGTAAACGAATTGATTCTAATCTTGCAACAGGAGCAAAAGTTTCATCAAAATCAATACCTTCTACCTGTGTGTACCCTTGAGCCACCAAACGAGCCTTGTTTCTCACAATTGTACCGAACTCATCACTTTTATTTTTAAACAACCACTTTGTTCCAATAACATTTATACCTTTTGGTCTTCGGACCAAAATCCATACCTTGTTGCGAACAAATTGGTTGAGTTCCTCTTGCATTGCATTGAGCCATTCCTCAAAGGTCATGGCTTCCTTCACATTTTTCGGTTCATATTGAGAAACAAAGCAAAGAAAGCTGATTAAATTAATATACCTTCTACGAGTTACCATGCTTTCTTCAGGATTTCCAAGGATGAGATCTTTTGGATGATTCAGTTTGACTCTGGTGCTTGGTTCTTTCTGAATAGAGTCAGTGATGATGTTTGGATGAGTCAAGATAGACGGTTCTGGTTCTCCGAGTTTCGGTTGCAGCGGCGGATTCGTCCTTTGCGGCATCGGCAATGGGTTCCGCCGCATCGGATCCGCCGTTACAACTTCGGAGGAGTATCCATGAGACTATCTATCTTGGCTTCGTGGAAAACTCGAAAAATCTCTAAAATCATCAACAACCACATTAGCTGATTCCAAAACAGTTTGAGTTCTCATGTTATAAACACGATAAGCTCTACTGTTTAAGGAATATCCAATAAACACACCAACATCACTTTTAGCATCAAATTTACCAATATGCTCACGATCTCTATAGACATAACACACACATCCAAAAACATGAAAATGACTTACATTGGGGCGCTTACCTTTCCAGATTTCATAAGATGTTTTTGAGGTACCTGGACGAATAAACACTCTGTTTATTATGTAGCAAGCTGTGTTAATAGCTTCAGCCCATAAGCGCTTTGTCAACTTCTTGCTATTTAACATCACCCTTGCCATTTCCTGCAATGTTCGATTCTTCCTCTCAACAACTCCATTTTGTTGAGGAGTTTTGGGAGCTGAAAATTCATGAGTTATACCTGTAGACTTGCAAAAATCATCATACACAGAATTTTCAAACTCCTTACCATGATCACTTCGAATTCGAACAATTTTCCCAATATTACAACCTTTCTCAACTCTTAATCTCGGTACAAAGAGTTTTAAAGGCATCAAAAGTATCAGATTTTTCTCTTAAGAAATCTACCCAAGTAAAACGAGAGAAATCATCAACACACACAAAGATATATCGTTTACCATTCAAACTTTCAACTTGGATTGGACCCATAAGATCCATGTGAAGCAATTCCAATACCTTTGAGGTATTGATATCAGACACAGGCTTGTGAGTGATTTTTAATTGCTTCCCAAGTTGACACGGTTCACACTTACCTTCACTTTCCTTACCAAGCTTGGGAAGACCTCGAACAATACCTGCATTTGACAATTTTTTAAGGTTTTTAAAATTAATATGCCCAAGCTTGGCATGCCACAGATCTGTGGTGTTGTTGATAGCTGAATGACAAGTAAACACAGGGGTTAGAGTGTAACAGTTATCATTGGATCGAAATCCTTGCAATATACATTCATTGTCTTCATTCAGAACATAACAATGATCACTATCAAAAGAAACAAGAAACCCTTGATCACGGATTTGACCGATGCTAAGTAAATTAGCTCTCGATCCTTCAACTAACATCACATTTTTCGCCCAGGTAACCCTTCAAAATTTAGAGTTCCCATACCAACAACTTTTCCGTATAGGCCATTACCAAAAGTGACTTCTCCACATTGCATAGGCCGAATGTTAGTCAAAAAGTCCTTGTCACCTGTCATATGTCTAGAGCAACCACTGTCAAAATACCACATTTGAGATGCAGCAGTTTTATCAGAAAAACCAGCTAGACAATTCTTTTTCACCCATATTTGTTTCAAACCTTTATGTTTCTTTTGAGATTTTTCGAAATTATGAAAATAATTTGTTTTAAACAGATTTTTCAACGTGAAACATTTAGGTCTGATATGTCCTTTTCTACCACAAAAATGACAAGTGGGAACAAATCTTTTTACCTGAGATCTTACTCTTTTCGAAAATCCTGGAGATTTTGCAGCATCAGAAGCTGTTCTTGCTGCAACAGCCGTGAAACCGTTACTACGGCGAGTTTGTAGCCTCAAGGTGATTCGTTGGAACACTAGATTTTACAAACTTCGTGACTCCGAACTCTCCATTCCATTAGAACCAAGGCCTCGCAAAACCTCTCGACTCCGCATTCTGAGCTTTTTCAAAAATAGAAGATCCAGGGTTAAGCATTTGAACATTTTTCTTAAAATTTTCAAGTTCCTTCTTTAATAGAGAGATTTTTTCATCTTTATCACAAAAACTTGTCTCATATTCTTTTATTTTTAAATCACACATTTCAATCTGATGAGACAATTTTTTATTCAATTTATTCAACTCTCTATTTTCAGAAGCAACCTGAATCCATTTTTCATACATGACTTTGTATGATTCAAAGAAGAGATTCTTCACGGATTTCGGACTCATCCGAATCCGATTCCTCTTGTTTGGTGGTATTATTCGTACATACCAATCTAGCTTTCACCTGTGAATCACACAACACATTAGACATAACAGAGGTTAGGGCAACATTTTCAGAATTATCTTCATCACTTTCGGTTTCATCATCACTCCAAGTGACATTGAAACTTTTCTTATTCTTTTTCAATGTGTTTGCACACTCAGCTTGAATATGCCCAAAACCTTCACATTCCCTGCACTGAATTCCCTTTTTGTTAGAGACAGATGGTTTAATAAAAGTATTACCTTTTGAACCTTTCGAAATATTCTTTTTATTTCCCATCTTTTTCATATATTTATGAAAATTCTTAGTTAATAAAGCAATCTCATCATCACATTCACTATCAGAATTTTCATTATCAGCAACTTTCAAAGCAATACTTTTACCTTTATCAGCAATGGATTTGGGTTTGTCCTTTTGTTTAATCTGTTGATTTAATTCAAAAGTACGTAAGGAACCCATCAATTCTTCTACCTTCATTGTGCTAAAATCTTTAGCTTCCTCCATTGCTAAAAGTTTAGTATCAAACCTTTCTGGAAGTACTCTAACAATTTTTCTCACAAGAACGAATCATCAAGCTTTTCACCAAGAGCAAAATATTCATTAGCAATGTCGATAATTTTTCATAAAATTCGCTTAAAGTTTCATTATCGTACATTCTAAGCTCATCAAATTTAGTTTGAAGCATGATAAATCTAGATCTTTTCACATCGAAGTTCCTTCAAACTCGAGTTTGAAGGATCTCCCAAGCTTCCTTAGCGAAACACAAGATGATATAAGTTTAATGTAACCCTCACCTACACCATTAAAGATAGCATGCAAGGCTTTGCTATTGTAGGCGTAAAGTTTATCATCTTCAATAGACCATTCCGATTCGTATTTTATAGTAGTATTACCTGAAGAATCTGTCTCAACTGGAAGAGACCAACCTGATAGAACCATTCTCCATGCCTTCTCATCTTGAGATTTGATGAAGGCCCTCATTCTAACTTTCCAATAAGGATAGTTAGAGTCATTAAGCAACGGTGGTCTAGAAATAGAATTTCCTTCTGCAAAAAATGACATTCTAACAAAAACGTTATAGGACCACACTAAGAGTTTAGTGTCCAGCTCTGATACCAATTGAAAAACCGTGTTTTTGCAAATGTCAGTTGTATATACGAAAATATAAAAACTGTAAGCGTTTGCGAATAGAAAGTAATTCCGCTACAAAGAACCGAATGTGCGTAATATAAAATATTTGCGTAAAAATAAATAACTTGACACAAGAGATTTGTACGTGGTATCGGTTGTTCTCCCGAACACTCCTAGTCCACGGGGCCACGCCCAGAGAATGAAATCAATTAATAAAGTATCAAAATTACAAAGACAATTGACTTAAACAAGTTTAGACTCCCTCTAAAGTATTGCCGCAATCCTTTGTAATCCACTTTATGAATCTGACTTCTTGAAACACCTTCAAGCCCGAACTCCCTTCGTCTTGAAGTGTGAGTGCTTACTTCCTCCCGAAGTAAGGCTTTAACAAGTCTTCTCCCGAAGACCAAGTGCTTACTTCCTCCCGAAGTAAGGCTTTATCAAGTCTTCTCCCGAAGACCAATCTCTTGTTCAGTCAAGTAGTTCTTCACAACCTCTAGGATAGAGTAAGAACAGAAATAGAACAACTAGAACCTAGGTGAACAACTAGGCTCTCACAAAACAAAGCAAGACTCTCTTCTCTCAAAAGATAAATGTAGAAAATGAATAATGGAAGAGGTAAATTCGAATGGTTGCTCTCTAGGCTCTATTTATAGATCATAGAAACCAAAGAGGCAACCACAAGTTCGAATTAGCAGCTGTACAAAAACTTTCCAAAAGAAACACGATCTGCTACATCAGATTCGATTGCTGACGAAGCAGACCGCCTAAACGGAAACTTACTAAAATCGGGTCCGATCTTCTTTCAATGCTTGATTCCTGCCAAAAACAGATTAGATATTCTGATTGTATCAAGATACAATCGAAATCAATAAGGAAAAGGGAATAAACAAAGTTTCCCTAAAAAAGACAACTTTCCAAAAGAGAATTCCTTCTCTTTTGAGAAGTTTTCAACAAAGGAAAGTTCAGCTGAAAGTGCAACTTTCCAAACAAGGAAAATGGCAACTACAATCCGAAATTATAAGGTAAGAAATCGAATATGAATGCACAACAATCTTACCATAAATGGAAAAATTATTTTGTCAACTAACTTGCCAAAAAAAAGACTTTACAAAAACATAATATTTAGATACAAGTTGTCACTAATTCACTTTAGTCACAACAAGTATTGTGACTAAAAATACATTTAGTCACAACAAATTGTGATTTTTGTGACTAATATATTTAGTCACAGACTTTTTAGTTACAACATACGAATTATTGTTTATAATTAGTCCAAACTTTTTTACTTTTGGTTACAAGTTTTGTAGTGACTAATGTGAGATTTTTTGTAAAGGGACCCTATGGTGGCGGTTATTTACAAATAACCACCACCATGGGTATTTTTTTTTTTTATTATTACTTTAATGACATGCAGTTTCAACAACGGAGAATGATAAATAGAGCTAGAGAATTTGATTTTACCAAGAAATCATAGATCTAAACGTAAAGTGACACTTTTTTAAAAAAAAAAAATTCACTACAAATTTAGTTAGCTACAAGAACCACATGCAAACAACAAAAGTAAACCGGTAAGAGAAAACACAAAGAGAAAAACATGGCAAGGAAAAAAAAAGAGATGGGACCTTCGGTGGTGGTTAGGCAGTTAAGGTTGGGTGCCGTCGATGCTAGAGAGTAACAATATTTTTGTCGACGGTGGTGGGATCTTTATGGTTGAGGCGTCGTCGGTGCTAGGGCTAGCAGTAGGTGGGCTAAGAGGTAAAGAAGAAAGAAAAAAAATGCCTTTCATGAAGGCCGACGGTGGTTGGTGAGTCAAATAAAGAGGGAAAGAGAAGAGAAAGAGAGAGAAAGAATGGGCGTTTCTTTAGTTTTTTTTTGTGGTTTAGGCGGCTAGAATTTTGTTAGGATTTTATTGAGCTTTGTTAGGGTTTTCTTAGAGGAAATTAAATTCTATACCCTTTTTATATTGTTATTTTTTATTTTTACCCTCTCTTTTATAGTCTTTCATTTCTACCTCTTTTTAAAAAATCTACCAACTTTGCCCTTGTCATTATTCTCCTCTCATTTAGAATTTGCTGAAACATATCTCCACTGCTAAAAAAATGCTACTCCCATAGAGCTCTTCAAAGTTTAGCTTCTAAATAATATACTGATAATATTATTAAAAGAGTTGAGTTGACCATTGAACCAGATTAAAGCAACAACAAATTGAATATATATAAATATAGATATATATATAAATATATATACTTAGCTAATCTAATTAGCTATTGGTTCTACCACACCAGTTTCTAAAAACACCCCAGTTACAGAAGAGTAATAATTGCAATTATTGTCATCAATTGCAAATTTCTAAGTTATCTCGTCTCCAAGCTTCCGACAAATATTTTTTCTCTAATTTATACAAGATAATAGAAGTTCATCAATAAGGTACCCACTTCAAGCAAAGGTCTCAACCACTATTTACACGTTTTTGTGCTATGTAGAAAAACAATAATAGGCCTGAAGAATAAAACAAGTAGAGAGAAACTCTACGAATGAAGATTGATGAAAAGATAATGAAAAAGATAAAAAGTCAAAAACTTGAAGAAGAAGAAGAAGAAGAAGAAGAAGAAGAAGAAGAAGAAGAAGAAGAAGAAGAAGAAGAAGAAGAAGAAGAAGAAGAAGAAGAAGAAGAAGAAGAAGAAGTACAGTGAGTCCCTCCGTTCACCAAAATCCGAGGGAGTGATTAGAAAATTAAAATCGGAGATCGATTGATTAACCAAGTAAGAAGAAGAAAAATGTAAATCATTAGTTTTTAAACCGACGAGGAGTTGAGAGGCCAATTCATCACCGACTAGAAAATTAGTCTGAGAGAGAGATCTTGGGGACAACGACGGTGATGGAGGAGGCAGACGGTGGCTGGCAATGCCGGAGCAAAAATGCGATCATCACATATAGAAGGATAACCCGAGTTGCGTGTGTTCAAAATTGTGTATGTGTTATGTGAGGGTGTAACGGTATTTTAGGTAAAGTACTCTTAAAAGGTGGTATATTTGAATCAAATCACATTTGAAGGTAAATTTGGTTAATGGATAAAAAAAAAGGGTAATCCTCAATTTATTCCGGGTTGAAACCCATTTAGAAGTTCCCAACTCCTTTAGATACGATTATTTCATAAAAACCGCCTCTAAAGGGGCTTTAATATATTTCTTTCCCTTTTAGTTATAGTAACATTTTTTTTAATAATTGAAAAAATTCGTAATTAAAGTTTTTTTTTTTTTTTTTTTTTTTTTTTTTTTTTGTATTAGTGCCCCCATAGCAATGCTCTTTAGAGGATGAATGTGACATCTTCATCCCTCCATCCCTCTCTCTCTTCTCCTTCTTTCTTCCATTCATTCAAAAAATCATCCCCGCCAAATATAAAAATTTAGACAAAGTAATCATGTGTAATTTTATTTCTTAATTAATTAATTTTATTTTTCTAAATTTTGTTTTTAATATATGGAAGATAACATATCTTTGATTAATTTGTATAAAGTTTTGTCAATTTTTTATTCTCTCTCCAAATCACTTAATTAACTTCCAGTCATTGCTTCTCCAATGTGACTATTTGATGTAAAAATATGGGTAAATTAATGTAGTTTTCAACAAAATAAGTTATCAGGCGATTTGATAAGAAAACTCTCGCGACCTAATTCTGCACAGTAAAATTCTTATTTTTGTGCAAATAAAATAAAGTCAAACGAATCGAAATAAAATTATCATCATGATTTGGCATATCATTATGCATGTACATATATATTATAATTTCAATTTTTTTAGGGAAATTTACACCCACTACTGATTTTTCCCATTTTATTACATTTATACTGTTCCACGGCAAAAACAACATTTATACTGTTTTTTTTTTTTTGGCAGTTTACTACTTTTTAAACTTTAGCCGTGTAAGGGATTTTCATTGCCACTTGTCACGATAGGGTTTTGCCACGTTTTTTTTTTTTTAAAAAAAAAATTAATTGTTTTGATTTGACGGTTATGTGTTCTGATCAAAAAGTGTTGTATTTATGTATTTTTCTTTTATTTTTTTTTTATTATTTTCGAATCTAATTTTTGTAATTTGTAATCTCTCTCACCTCAACTGTTCATCTTCTTCCCCATTTTCAGTTTGCTTAGATGGTTGTAATAGTGGGTAGTTTTTTCATTTTAAAAAATTTCAAATCCCATCCCACTATCTTAAACTTCCCTCTCATTTTCCCTCCCATTTTTATTATTTTTGTCTATAAATACCTTCATAGTTCTTCATAATGGCCGTTACTCGTTCATCACCATCTCCGGCCAAAGTTACAAAACCCACAAAACAATCGCAGAAAACCAGACCCAAATCAAAAATGGGTAAAAAAAATCTGAAAGAGAACCCTCCTAGCCCCACTTCCCCTTCTGTTAAAAGAAAAACCATTGCTGGACCTTCGAAGAACACTCGAGGAAAAAGACCTCGAACTGTTGTTGAAAATTCAGACTCAGATTTTGAGTTGGATTCTGAATTTCTTAAGTCGCCTGTTTCTGTTAAGGTATTTTACTATTTATCTGTTGTTGTTTTTGCGGTTTTTTGTTTTTTTGTTAAATTCGATATTTGAAGTTCATATATCTGGGTATTTGTTTGTTTTTGTTTATGTATTTGTAATTGTTTTATATATCTTGTTTGATTTATTTATGTGTTTTTGTTAATTTTTTATTTGTTGTTTTGTTGGTGTTGTTATTTTTAATTTTAGGGCAAGGGTAAATCCCCTGTGAAGGTGTTGCCATCATCAGGTGTTTCTGAAGAAATTCCTGTTAATAGGATTGTTGAGGTTTGTCATGTTATGCATTCTGTTCTATGTTTTTTTGTTGTTTTTTTGTTGTTGTTATTTTCGTAGTGTTTTTTGGTGTTTTATCAGTGTTTTCATTGTTCTGTTTTTTAGGATTGGGAATGCAAGTACACTCGATCTCAATTTTATCATTCTAGAGTAGTAACATCTGGTTATTACTCTGTACTTGGTGACATTAAGAGAATTTTAACTGAAAGCCAATTGGAAATTTTTTCAAAATCTGTGTTTGGTTATTTTCTTCGAATTCCTGAGTACATAATTCATTACCAATTGCTTCATTGTTTGCTGTTGAGGGAGGTTCAGCAGCCTAATGGGTTGGAGTTTTGGGTTTGTGTCCAAGGGAAATACCTTAGGTTTAGTATCGAAGAGTTTGCGTTGGTCACGGGGTTAGATTGTCATGTTGATTCTGATTTTTATCAGTTTAAGCAAGATGATAATGAATTGGTCAAATCTTGTTTTAAGGGGTAGAAAAAAATTACCAAGGGTGCTATTCAGACTGCTTTTATTGCTGACAATCTTAAGGATAACGACGATCTTGCAGTCAAGTTGGCTGTATTGTATTTTGTGCAGTGTTATTTGTTAGGTGGTCCCCCTGGTAAAGTTGTTTCGTCTGAGGAAATAGATGTTGTGGATAGTGGTCGATATAATGAATTTGGGTGGGGCAAGCATTGTTTTGATATCACTATGCATTCTTTGAAGGGTAAGATAGATTCTGGTTATAAGAGGGTAGTTCGTAGTGACGAGGGTTGTGGGTATTACAGGTTATTGGGTTTTCCTTTGGCTATTCAATTCTGGTTTTTCGAGTGTTGCCCGTATGTTATTGGGAAACTATCCTTGTACTCAAATGTTGGCATTCCAAGGATTTTGAATTGGCCTAAATTACCCAAGGACAAGGAGGGTATGGTGAAAATGGATGTCATGAACACCCTCATTTTCGATCGGTCTTTGAAAGAGGTAATCCTGTTGTTTTTTATTATTTTTCCACTGTTGTTTTAATGTTGTTTTTGTATACATTATTTATACTTTATGTTTTTATTGTTGTTGTTATTTTATAATTTCAGTTTCATGTGCATATTGTTTTTTGTTGGTTTTTGTTGTTTCAGTTAAAATTAAGAAACCTCACTCCAACTTCCGTTGAGAGATTGAGTTTGAGCCTCACTGATTTTTTCTCTGGTGAGACTACTCCCGAGGCTGTGAAATTCAAAATTAAAGGTGGTTCCAAGCCTGCTGGTCAACCTGGCTTGATGGGTTCTTCTTCATCAACTGCTCATGAGAATGTCTCCCGAGTTGAGTTTGAGGAATTTAAAAAGTGTTTATCTGTTGTTTTCAGCCAGCAAGGGATTCTTATGAAATCTGTTGCGGAGATGAACAAGAAGCTGGACATTCTTATTGAGGTTTTTTTTTTAATTGTCATTACTTTTTCTGTTATTTTTTTAGTAGTGTTTTAATGTTGTTTTATACAGTTACTTAATTTTTTTTTTCTCAGTCATCCCAAGGTGGTCTCACTCACAATGGATCTCAGTCTGAAGATGCTCTTCGTACTTCAGAAAATGAGGATGATGAAGATTCCACTTCGGAGGAAGACGAGGATGATAAATTCGACGATGACAAAGGAGATGATCATCATGACGATGAAACTGATGATGATGATGATGATCTGGGTGGAGATGGTGTTGGTGCTGGTCAGGATGAGGCTCACACGGGCGATGTTCGTAACGATGAGGGTGTTGTTGTCCCCGCGGTTGTTTCGAGGGATGATGATACCGGCAAGGTCGATGATGCCAAGAATTCTGACCCTGTGGAACCTATTGCAGAGATCAAACAGGTGTATTTCTTGTTTGGACATCATTTTTGTTTGTGCTTTTTTTGTGTATTTCTGTGTTTTGTGTTTGTTTTAACAGTTTTTTACTGTTTTTTTTGTTATCAGCCTGAACAGTCTCAAGGTGGGGAGGAGAACATTGATGTTGATGCAACAATTTCATCTGCTGTTAAAGCTGTGGAGAATTTGGTTTGTGTTTATGTTTTTTTTTTTTTATATTTGTATTTATTTGGTATTCTATTGTTGTTTTTATGGTGTTTTTATTGTACTGTTTGAAATTTAAAAATAAGTCTTTTTATTTATCCTTTCTCTTTTTTAGATTGGTTCCTCAACTCATGCCCCTGCTCCTGTTGAGACTTCTGAGAAGACTGATCTTGAAATGGTTGTTTTTCAAGAGACTCCTATTTTACGTCCTCAAAAGAGGGATCGGAAGAAAGGAGCTGTTTTGAAATCCCCATTCATTGAGCTTGCTTCTGGTGCATCTAAATCAGGTTCATCCTCGGTTTCTCCTGATGATTCTGTGTATAAGGTCGTTAAATATGTGCGTGGTTTGTGCCCGTTGGACAACAAGATTGGTGAACCTGTTGATCCGCAATTGGAAGCTGAGTTTGTCAAGTGGGTTGATTCAGGTCTTAGAAAGCATAAATCTAAGTAAGTATTTTTGTAGGTGTTTTCAGTTGTATATCTGTTATTGTTTTCTATTTATTTTTTATTTTTTCATTTGTGTTTTGATATTTTTTTATTTGTTTTTTTTTAGCACAACAACTAATGTGTATTGTAAGGGTAAGGACACTATATTTCCGCCATTTCGTTTTGGTGTTGAGGACATCAGCAACAAGATGTGGTTTCACAACCTTGCCTACCCTAATTGTTTCCTTACCAATTCTGTAAGTTTTTATTTTATTATTATTATTATTTTACATATTATTTTTTTATTTATTTTTTTTAATGTTTTTAAGTGTTGTTCTGTTAGTTTTTTATAAGTTTGAATGTTTTTTCACTTACTTTTTTTTATATGTTTGTTCAGCACATTGACATCATTTTCTATTATCTTCGTAAGAAAATAATGTACTCAGCCGAGCCGAAAATCAAAGTCACCACAACTGATTGCCTCTTTTGTTCTAGCATTACAACTTTGTATGAGAGGTTTGTTGAGAAAAAGAACGATATATCGGTGTTGTCTCTTTCTCACAATGTGGCCCAGTACATTCAAGGTGGTAAGATATTATGTGCCACTCCTTGGCATTTGGTTGATCATGTTGTTATGCCTATCAATGTAAAATTACAGGATCATTGGATTTGTGGTCGTCTTAACATAGTTGACAGGCGCATATATCTGTACAATTCACTGCGTTCTGGGAGGTATATGATCACGCCAAAGAGGCTTGCAAGCCTTTCTCTGTTATTTTACCATATTACTTCTCTATGTTAGACTTCAAAGGCCTTCGCAACGAAACTAAGTTTAGCACTATGGAACCGTTCCCTATTGTTGCTGTTGATGGTTTACCCGAGCAGGTCACAACGTAAGTTTTATGTTTAGTGTTCAATGTTTTTTCTCTGGTTGTTTGTATTTTTATTTTTTTGTTGTTGACTTTGTTTTTTATCAGTGTTCTCATAGTGTCTTTTTTTGTGTTTTATTGTTTTTTTTTCCAGTGATTGTGGTGTTTTTGTTGCATCATTTGCTGAGTATTTCATTGATGGCAAACCCATCCCATCCTCTGATTTTGATGTGGAAATTCACCGCGATCGTTTGGCTGCGTTATTTTATCATTATGGGATGAAGAAGCAAACTGAGAACATTGAAAGTGAATCCGAGGCCCCTCCCAGCCTTCCCAAGAAGTGATTTGCTTTTTCAATCAGACTGTCATTGTTTTTATAGTTTTTTAATGTTGTTTTAATGTTTTTCATGTTGTTTTTCGTAAACAAACATTGGTGTTCTGTTGTTTTTCCTTACGCTTTGTGTGGACAATATGTAATCTTTTATTTTTGTATGTTTTTTCTTATTATTTTTATGTACAAACGAGTTGGTATGTTAAAGTTGTTTGTTTTTTCATTTCACATCCATTCTTTTTTTGTTTTTTTTTTCTTATAGTTTCTCTGTTTTTTTGAATCCAAATATTCATTTCAGTATTAAAAACACAAACTGTTTCAATAACAAACTTCATATATATATTCAATTTAGTATCCAACATCTTTTAATATCCAATCTAGAGTATCAACAATTCCCAATGTAATCAATGTTTTTCAAATAAAAACTGTATTCCCTGTGTATTTCAGAAATTTAAATTCCTCAATATCTAATTCTCATAACGTATGTGTAGTTTTCTTTTGTTTTTCCACTATTGTTCTGTTGTTGTTTTTATTCCCTTCTACGTCTTCTGCTGCATGTTCTTTTGTTATGCCCCAGTTCACCACATTTGCTGCACTTGTTGTGTTGATCCCTTTCCCATCCAGCCTTCCTTCTTAATGTTTTTGGTCTTCCTGATTTTACTCTTTCATGTGGAGGCAAGACTGTAATATTTTTCACTTCTTCCGGTACCTCCCATTCACTTTGGTGTCCTATTGGGTAAACTGTCCCTGAATAAGTTGCCGATCCAATTTTTTTTTGTGTAGTAATCGAACGGTAGGTGTACGGGTCCATGTTCATCTCCCTCCTCACGGCCACTGCGTGCCCGCATGGCATTTCATCTATTTGGAACCTGTTGCACGTGCATGTTCTTTTTTCTAGGTCTACTTCCCACGATTCTTTCATTCTTGTTACCTCAAACAAGTAATCTGTTGTTGCTTTAACCTGTTTTAAATTTTATTGAAAAAAAAAATCAAACATAGCTGTAATTCCTACAACAACAATACAAAACTATTAAAATAGCACTACAACAACACTTCAACACTACAAAAAAAAGAAGCATAATTAATATTTTACCTCCAGATTCAATGAGTATGTGTAATTTTTCAACAGTATGTCTTCTCCAGTTGGTGATAGCTTAGTGAAGGTGTTCTGTGCTTTTGTCCTATTAGTATGCGTCCATTGTTGCACCAATGCTCTCAAGCATTCTAGCAGCGTTGTAATTGGTAGCTCCCTTGCTGCCAAATTTGCAGCGTTCAGTGATTCTGATATGTTTGAGGTCATTGTGGAATACCTCTTGTTTTGGCTATGAATTCTTGACCACTTTTCATACCCGATTTTTTTGAGGTAAGGTCTTATGCGTTTGTCCAATCCATCCAATTCAGCCATGTGGAACTCGAATTGCTTTTCTGTGTAGGCTTTCACTGCTCCAAAGAATGGCAGATTGTATTTGGCAGCATGTTGTTTGAAGCTTGTTTTAAGGTTGCTCAAAATGTGGTAACCGCAGTAACTGTGTGCAATTTCTGGATAGATTTCTCTCGCTGCTTTGATGAGGCTTTCATTTCTGTCTGAAATTAGGCATTGGTGTTCCCGTACACCATACGCTTCTTTAAATTTTTTGAAGAACCATTTCCAAGATTGGTCATTCTCAGAATCTGCAACACAAAACGCTAGTGGAAAAATATGACCTGCTGCATCTTGTGTGCATGCGCACAACAAAGTTCCCCCATAAGCTGCTTTGAGGAACGTTCCGTCCACAACAACTATCGGTCTGCATGCTCCCCACCCTTTTATGGATGCATCCAACGCCATGAAAACAAAGAGCAAGCTGTTGTCTTCTGCCGTTTTCAGATCGACAAATGATCCAGGGTTTGTTTTTTCCACCATGTGTAAGAAACTCGGTATTAGGCTGTACGAGTCACTAGCATTACCTCTCAAGTCGTTTACTGCATGTTCCTTACTTCTCCAAGCTTTCATATAGTTCATTTTGATGCCAAATCTGTATTTCAACTCCCCTTTTATGTCCATCGCTGTTGCCTTGGTCTTTATGTTCAAGAACTTCGGTTTTATGCATTCCCCTATCAGTTTCGATGTTGCTTGCCTTTGGTCTTCATGCCTTATATTTATGGGGCATGTGTGCATATTTGAGAACCTATTGAAACAAAAAAAAACAACAAAAACAACATTAAAAAACTATTAAAACAAACCTGTTGCAGATACCAAACATGTGTATTTCAGTACAAATTGTGAAAACAGGTCATTTGTTAAGGCTGACAACAAAAACAACATTAAAAAACTATTAAAAACCAACCTCCTGATTATGAATGTGTTTGTTGGCCCATTTCTCGATGCTCTTAGTGACCAATTGCAGCTTTCGTAAACACATTTCAGACTGTATTCTTGAGAGCAGGACTTCCACACTTTGTACTGAAAGTTGTTTTTGATTGCGTAGTAGCTGAGGACATTTTTTAGAGTTTCTTTGTCTTTGTATGCCTGTCCTTTTTCCACTTCGGGGTGTTGCTTGTCTGTTATTAACTTTGCATTGTTGATGTCGATTTCTGGATCCAGTTTTTTACTGGTGTTTTCAAGTTGTTCTACCATTTCTTCAGCAACCAGATTTGCATAGTCAATTATGTCGAATTTGTCCTCCTCATCTTCTATTGTTTCTGACTTTTCCCCTTCTTCCGTTTGCTGTCCCGTTGTGTATGATTCTGTTGTTGTTATGTTGTTTTCAAGCGTTGTTGTGTTGTTTTCGATCATTGCCACATTATATTCATTCGGTGTTGTTGTGGATATCGAATTTGGTGTTGCAGCAGGTGTTGTGTTGTTGTTTTGCTGGTTGACACATAGTGGATATGTCGTGAAATCTGTTTCCTTCATTTTCAATTCCAAGTAAAAGTAGAGGCTTCGATCGTTGCATATTTTGATCGGTGGTATTCCTTCTTTAGCTTGGTACTGTATTTGTAGTGTTGTGCTGGTGTTTTCGCACCCCAATGAAGTAACCAGTATTTGCAGTAGCTCTTCATACTTGCATTTTGTTGGTATGAATTCTCCACTAGCCACATAGTTCACATAATTGTGATCTTCATTCCATTGTCCATTGCTCTTGATGAGTACTGGTAGACGTTCCATTACCTGTCATTCCAGGGTCTTATTTAATGTTAAAACAATAGTACAACAACAATAAAACAATAGCAAAACAACAAAAAAAAAACAACAAAAAAAATAAAATAACAACAATAAAACAACACAAAAAACAACCAAACAGAAATACCCATTATTTTTTTTTTTAAGTTTTTATTATTATATTTGTCTGATACATATATGTATGAATGTTGTTGTAGTACTGACCGCAAAACAACATTAGAACAACCCTGATGTTGTGTTTGAATAATTGTACTAATTTATCGATTTTTTTTTTCGAAATCATTTTGTGTTACAAACGTCAAATTAACAATAGAACAACCCTCATTTATGTTTTTGCATCATAAATTAAAGAATATCACAGTTGTGTTTTCGTTTTTTTGTTTAAAACTTTAGATCTAAATCTTGTTTTTTTTATTTTTAATTTTTTTTGGTTTCTTAAGAATTAAATTATTTTTTGGGTTTGTTGTGTTTACCTCTGTTATTTTGTTGGGACAGTTTTCTGTACGTCTTGTTCTTCAATTCTGATTCCTTTTCAAAAAACTCTTCGCCGGATTTAATGGTTTTTTCTTGGTGATTTCCGTCTCCGGCGTCTCCCCACACACGAACAAGGTTGTTTCCCGTGTGTTTTACTGTTCACAGTAGAAATGAAATGATGTTGGGCTTGAGCAGTACAAAAGTAATGAAATTGGGCTGGGGCAGTATAAATGTTGTTTTTGCCGTGTCCCAGTATAAATGTAAAGTTTTGGTCCAAAAGCAGTATTTTTGTAAAATTCCCTTTTTTTATGTAATAATTTATTTTATAATTATTTAAGACATAAAATAAAATTTTGAGAAATTAAGAATAATTTTTAATACAGAGGGTTTAAACAATTTCTTCGACATGCGTATTGTTTGCTGAGATTTTCAGAAAACTAATTATTTAATATTTAAGCTAAAAAGACAATTAAATGATCGATAAATTAAGAAGACACTCAGAATTTTTATGTGGTTAGAGCGTTAATAAGCCTTAGTCTACAGGTCAGTATTATTATTATCAGATAGGCTAAAAAATCCTAAAGTATTACAATGAGTATGAGCACTCTATTCTCTTCTTGAGCATGTCAGTTAAGAATTTCAAACCCTTTGCATGAACAATTCAGTATGTATTTATAGAATAATAGAGGTCATACATAGTTACCATTTTTCTCTAATTGGGAATTTATGACGAATACATAAATTTGGGCTTATCTGGTAAAGCCCAGCCCACAAGACAATGCATGTATGCTGATGTGGAGACTTTATCACAATAATAGTTGTTCATTCGATGTCCCTTGATTGTGAATAATTAATGTCACATTAATTATTAGATCTTCAATTTATTTTGGTGGTGTTTGGTAACACTTTTTTAATCAGTTTTCTGTTTTTAAAAGTAGAAAAGTGAAAATATTTTTCAAAAACATGTTCTATAAAACTGTTTTTACTTTTTAATTTTATAATTAGAAATCAAAATTTTAAAAACAAAAAAAAATCACTTTCAATATTTTTTTAAACAGTTTTTTTTTTCTTAATCAATCTTTTGGATTAAGACCAGACCCGGACCCAAATCCCCTCCCTACGGCCCTGGCGCTAAACCCGACTTCTGACTTGAACCCGAATTCGACTCCGGACCTAAACCCGACTTAAATAAAATCAAAAAATAAAAATAAAAATGAACTTTACAGAACACACTTTTGTTTTCTGTTTTTAAAATTGAAAAACAATAGTGGTTACAGAACGCATTTTTATTTTTCAAAAATAAATTTTTTAAAAACAAAAATTTTACTTTCATTTTGTGATTAAAAAATTAAAAAACAAAAGTGTTACCAAACGACACCTTAGTTTCTCTTTTTAGATTAGATACTATTTTCTGTTCATGATCTTCGAAAAGTATTCCCTATTTTGCATTGAGTAGTAAATAGGAAAGTTAGACTGGCTTACGGATACTCACTGAGACTCTCTTCCAGGTACACGAAATTCGACACTCTTCCGTATGTTGACTAGACTTAACGGAAGCTCATTTGGTGAGAATTTCAGTTATTCTCCCAGAAGGCTAGATAAAATTTGGGCTTGACCCAACTTATATTATTTGGGTATTTGGGCCTATTGATGGGCTTCAAGCTTTTATTTAGAAGGGAAATTTACATCATTTACTAATTTTTCCATTTTTCTTTCAAATATACTGTGACACGGTAAAGTTAACTTTTTTACTGTTTTTATTTTTTTTGTTTATTACAGCAGTATACTGTCTTGGTCTTGATTCAATTTGTATATATAAAAAGTTTACAAGAATTGATTGATGACTCTCATGTCACCTTCATTTCATGTCATATTTTTCTTTTTATTTAAATTTAAAATTGATTGATGACTCTCATGTCACTTTCATTTCATGTCAATTTTTTTTTTTATTTAAATTTAAAATTTAATTTCAACTCACATTTTTTACTTAATTTGAAAGTGGGCACAATCCACCCACGTGATCCCCATTCCCAATAATTTATATATGTATTTTTTTTTTGACGCGATTTATATATGTATTTTATTTCTCTCTCTATCTCTTTTTGTGGGTTAAAATCTATAGAAAATTTCTTGAAATTAGTATTTAAGATAAAGACCATCAACAAAGACTTTACATAAAACTCTTCTCCCCACTCTTCACTATTTCAAAAACTTACAAAGCTCATTCATTTCATTCATTTTTTTTACTTAGGTTTTGAGAGAGAAAAGCAAGAAGAACAATACAGAGGAAAGAAGAACAACAGACAACTCAAACTTTCCAAGTAAAAAAAATTCTTTTTTTCTTTATTTATTTTTCTAGAACAACATAAACTTTACTTGGTTTTTGTTGTTTTCACTAATTCAGTTTTTTTTTTTCTTTTTTGGGGTTGTAGTTTAGCTCTGATTTTGTGAGTGGTGGTGTTGTATCGTTTGATGACTCTTATGGCTTATTTTGTTATTTTTTTTAGGCTTGTTTTTTATATTCTTTATTTTTTTTTGTGTTGTTTTAGTTTTGTTTTAGTAGTGTTTTCTTATGTTTTTTTATAGGATTGGGAATCCAAGTACACCCGATCGGAATACTACCATTCCAGAGTTTTTTTATGCTTGTTTTTATGTTCTTTATTTATTTTTTTTTTGTTGTTTTAGTAGTGTTTTATTATATTTTTTTTATAGGATTGAAAATTCAAGTACACCCGATCGGAATACTACCATTCCAGAGTTATAAACTCTGGTTATTACTCTGTTATTGAAGATATTAAAAAACTTCTTACTGAAACCAATTAAATATGTTTTCAAAAACTGTATTGGAAGTTCTTTTTGATTGCGTAATAGCTGTAAACTTTCTTCAGTGTTTCATTGTCTTTGTATGCCTGACCTTTTCAACTTCTGGTTGTTGTTTATCTGTTATTAGCTTCGCGTTGTTGATGTCGATTTCTGGATCTAGTTTTTTACTGTTGTTTTCAAGTTTTTCTACTATTTTTTTAGCAACCAGCTTCGCATAGTCAACTATGTCGAATTTGTCGTTTTCAAATTCTCTTGTTTTTGACTCTCCTCCTTCTTCTAATTGGTGTTCCAATGTGTATGATTCTGTTGTTGTTGTGTTATTTTCAAGTATTGTTGTGTTGTTTTCGAGCATTGTCACATTCTCTTGAAATAATTATGTTCTTTTTTCCATTGTCCATTGCTCTTTATGAGAATTAGTGTAGATTCCATGTCCTGTCATTTTTCACAATATTTCATTTACGTGGCATTTTTTTCATATTAAAACAACAGTAAAATAACACTACAAAACAGTAATTTGTTGTTGATTTAGTAATTTTTTCTCTTTTCCAGATTTTATGGTTTTTCCTGGTGTTTATATGATTCCGGTGTTGATTTGTCTGTCCCCAACCACGAAGGAGAGGTGTTGTTTGTGTTTTTTTACTGTTTACAGTATAAAAGTAAATATATTGGGCCTGGACAGTATAAAAGAAATAAAAATGGGCTTGGACAGTAAAAATGTAAAGTTTGCCGTGTCCCAGTATTTTTGAAAATATTTAGTAAAAAAACAGTATTTTTGTAAGTTTCCCTATTTAGAATGCACACGTCTATTGCCGGAAATGAAGATAACATTCACCCTCCAAGCTTCCAAAATGCTATGGATTGCGGAGGCTTGCTTTAGTCCGTAGAGGTGGACAAGAAGAGGCTAAATGTAAAATCTTTATAAATTCTAAATACTTTCTGTCAATTATTCTACAAATTATCTAGGCTATTTTATTATATTTTAATGGTTTAAACAACTAATAAGCAAAATTGATATCTAAAATTTAAAAGTAATAAAAATTCAAGATATTGCCAATATTATTTTTCTTGTAACTCAAATTATAAAAATAATAATAAATATACAAAATTTAAAAATTGAACAATTATAATTAGGATATTTATGAAATATTTAGACTAGTTTTCAATATTATTAGTATTTAATTGGAATATAAAAATATAATATTTTAAATAAAAGATTAAAATTGCCAATTAATTAAAATCTATCTAATATTTTGATAATTGATCTTATGAATTAAATGATAAACTAATGAAATTTAAATTCATACCACAATTCAAATGCATTTAGAATAAATAAAAATAAGTTTCTAAGCTTCATTAAAATTTAAAATTAATAATAATTTATTCAAAAAATTAAATATATGAATTTAGATTTGATATTTAAGTTCAAAAATGAAATATTAATTTTCTAACATTTTTTATATTTATTTTAATCAAAAATGATTTTTTAACTAAAATATACCACAATAATTCATTAGTGACAAACTGGTAACGAGGTGACTGGTTACTAGTCACCAATGTGCATCTGTCCTGGAACACACATCACTCGCGAGAAAAAGGACTAGAGGACCGAGAACTGACGAGTGAAAGCATCAAGGAGAAGCCAAGAAACCTCGGCCAACATCCCGAGTTACACGTAAAGTGACAGGGTTTCTCAGGGATGATGCGCGTGTGGGATACACCCCTAGCCGAGAAAACTCAGCTTTGCACCTATGAATGCGAGCACTAATTGGCCAGCAACCCAAAATTAGGGTTTTGGGTCAATTTTGACCCAAATCTCATCTTAAAAAAATTTCATGCATAAATCTCAATCAAACACACTTTCTAAAATAATTTTAAAATAATAAACATGAATAATAAACTTAATTTCTATAGAAACATATACAATTTTCACAGAAAATCATCAAAACATAAACAATTAACATGAAACCATCCAAATCACATTCAAAACATGAAGTATCGTTTTAAAACCTATTTAACATGAAAGTAAATTTTACTAAGGCTCTGAGGCTTGTTGTTAGAACTTATTTTACTAGAATTTAATTAATTATTATGTATATTTGATTATTAACATAATAATCTAACATCCTAAAATATTATTATCAAACGATTTGATAAACACATATTTGTTTTTAGATTCTTACATTGATTGTAGCAAAATAAAGTGACTTTTTATGTTCAATCACTCTGACCCTCAATTCCCCTTCCCTTTGGAATTATTACACAGAAAATATAAATTGACATTTTATTTACAAAAATACCTTCATAAGGTAAAGACAACATTTATACCTTTTATGTGATTTTAATTACTAAAATACCACTTACACTATCATCACTTACACAATCAAACGGTAGTTGCAGGGTGGTTGCGCGGTAGTTGCATCAGACGAAAGTTTCAATCAGACGATGGTTGCAGGATGGTTGCTAGGTGGTTGGCCGAAGGTTGCATCAGACGAAGGTTTCAATCAGACGAAAATTTTTGGGTGGTTGCTAGGTGGTTGGCTGAAGGTTACATCAAACGAAATAACTGTTAGTAAAATATTTATGCAACTGTAATGAAACTGTTGTGAAACATTAAAAATCATAACAGTGTTTTCATGTACGTAACTTTATCTACATGTCTATTTATGATTTAATATGAACAAATTCACCATTAGATCTTTGGAAAATAGCAAAAATACACCAGGATACACATTTTACTATAGTATCGATGTAATTTTTTTTGGATTATACTTGAGTTGGATTGTTTGGAAACTCCAGTTTAACTTTTGGAGATCTGCCTTTCATGAATCTAAAAATTGAAGTCAGTTCATTAGTTTTGTGCAAATTAAACTGGATTTTCCGGTTGAATTTGAGTTTCATAGTAGTTTTTCTACAGCTTTTTTTTTTATAAATTAGAAACAACCTCTGTTTTCATTGATTCTTGTCGTCTTCTCAGGTGAAGTCGCCGAAATTAATGGTGGTTCTCTTTCTGGTTGAATTTTCATTTTGGTTGCTGCGTAGTTGCGCGATGGTTGCACGATAGTTGCCCAAGAAGCATGGATCCTGGGTTGAAGGTGTGTGTAAGTGGTATTTGTGTAATTTTTTTTATTTGGGATGTATATTTGTTTATTTGGTCAGCTGGAAGTATTTTTGTAATATTATTACTTTTTTTGGTTAAAATTGAAAAAGCCCATTCCCTTTCTATAACAACTAACAAGGGTATTGCCAAGGACTCATGAATCCATATTATAGGCTCATGAATTGTTTTTTTTTTTTTTGCCATTTTGTTTCAATTAATAAAACAATATATCTTTTTCTAATTTTTACCAATCATCAAATCTAAACTATTAAAATACAAATTTTAATTTAATAATTATAAATAACTATCAAACAAAAATACAATTTAAATTTATATTTATTAGTTAGATTCACAAAGTGTCATAATTAAATAATGAACCCTAATTTCTCTTTTCTTCTCAAAATAGCCCAACCTTAGAAAAGTTCTCAAATAAGACATTGTCTATTTTTAAAATTTAATTGATTGCTTAATCCAATTAATTGAGTCATCAAGATAATATTATCCTAATTAATGTGGGG
This sequence comes from Cannabis sativa, assembly GCF_029168945.1. Taxonomy (NCBI): domain Eukaryota; kingdom Viridiplantae; phylum Streptophyta; class Magnoliopsida; order Rosales; family Cannabaceae; genus Cannabis; species Cannabis sativa. The sequence goes on from NC_083603.1 coordinate 46,448,405, forward strand.
ACTATGAGCCTATAAAATCAATCTCCTAATAAGTTGATTTGAAATTTATTAATTCCTGATGACTCCACTATAGACTTAGAATTGCACTATTGCTTACATAGAACACTTTATATATCCAATATAAATACGCTATAAATTATCTATTGTTTCAATCAAACTAATCAATGATTCTCTATAGACAGTCTACATTAGATAGGTATAAAATTATTATTCTACCCTTCAATGCATTTTATCCTTTAAACACTAAGCTCCTTATAAATGATATTTCAGTAAACTAGTATAATTACTGAAATAATTACTCCACCATTTAACTCGTTTTGCTAAGCTCAATGGAAATGATCATTTTACTTCTAAATAATTATAGAAGGTATGAATTCCATATCTATAATTACCCCCCCCCCCCCCCGCCCAAACTCAATTGCACTACCGAGAGTTTCCAAAATGTATGTATAGGTTAGTCAAACGGGGAAGCTAGTAATAAACAAGTTTAAGGACTCTAATACTATAGTTGGAAAAAGCTTAATCATCTCAAGATTAAGATTAATTGATCTATAATCAACTAAGTGATATTGACTTAGAAAAGATATAATAGTAAGTTTATGATATCTTTTCAACTGTCAATATCATTTCAGTCCAATGTAAACCCTATACATTCGATACAAGCTTACTTTGTTAATGTTCTAAAAAGACATTCCACTTAGCCAAGTGTAAGTAAACCACATCGCTAATTATTATATTAGTGTAAATCTAGTGCACTAATAAATTATGGGACCAAATAATTTGAAGCATATAATCATGATTATTTTCTATTTTTGTGACAATACCATAATTGTGAATAACTATATGTTCGAAATTTAGCAAAATTTATATATAAATTAAATAATCATGAAAGTAGCATGTGAGCCAAGTCATATACAATAGTAAAGGATCTCTGATCTTTTATTGATAAGTAAATAACATTACATTAGAATTGAATTTTATTTAGGGCATAAAATCCTAACATGCCCAACCTAGGGTGTCATGGGATTTCACAAGGGTTTTTATTCTAGAGACCTTAATTCGAGAGGAATACCATCAAGGATATGAGTCATCAAGGTACAAGGAGACTAATACTTAAACATAGAGTAAACATTGCATAAGAGTTCCCCTCCAAATGGCCTAGGTAATTCGTGCCATCCTTTTGTACAAAAAGATGGCACAACGCCTCTTTCAAAATATAAAGGGGGACTTTTCCATATGTGTTCATCCAACACAAAACAGCATAAAACCATTGAAAGAAGCTATTCCCAACCTATGCAACTTGTGCCATATTTTGGTACAAAATGATGGCATAACTTCCCCATTAAAAATGAGAGGGAGGTACTTGGTGTTAGGTTTTATGCCCTAAATAAAACTCTTTACAATCTGATTAGTTATCAATATAAGAAATTTGAAGTGATTGATGTTTGCATGAATTTTACATGCTAATGGTTTAATATGTTTAATATGTTTATTACATTCATACACACAAAATCAGTTAAATCCAGATTATATGTTTATTCACAATTACAGTATCGTCAACACAGTGGAATGTGATTGTGATCATATGAATCAAAAGTTTTGGTCCCTGTTTCATCAGTGTTATTGGATTTACACTAATGTGATAATCAGCGATGATGTGTACTTACACTTGGAGTAAGTGTTATGTTCTTTCCAGGACATTAGTAAAGTATACTAGTTTCGAATGTATGGAGTATACATTGGACTGGACCGATATTGCAACTAAGTTAAGATATTACAAACTTACCGTTATACATATCTTTCCAAGTCAATATCAGTAGTTGATCTTAAGATTGAAAAGAATCTAAATCCTGATATGCTTGGGCTCAACTCAGGAGTGCTATTCATGTTCTTTGATTTATTAGTTAAGCCTACTTTTGGGTCAGGGTGATACGTATATTTTGGGAACATGATAGTATGATTGAGTGGGAGTGCTGAACATAAATATGGAATCTATAGCTTCTACTGGTGTATAGAAGTTAAGTGATGATTCCCTTCGAGCTTAGCAAATAGAAGTAAATGGATGAGCTCTTGTTTAACTGACTAATTATTAGATCATTAAACACCATTTACAGGTAGCTAAGTGTTTTAAGGGGCAAAATACATTGAGGGGTGAGAACGGTAAAGAAATCCCATCTCGATGTAAATCATCTATATAGAGGATCTTTAAATCACAATAAGATTATAACAATGGTTAAATGAGATAGTATATTGGTATCGTGAAACATACAATATGCTCTATATAAGTCTGAGAGTGCAATTCTAAGTTCTAAGAGTGGATTCAACGAAGAATTAATAAGTAGGAATTTACTTGGTAAATTTGGTTCACTTATTGGAAGCTCGGTTATATAGACCCATGGTCCCCATACTAGTTGAGAACATTCTCGCTTATAAGACTCATTAATTGATTCGTGATTGATCAATTATAATTCTAAAGTTAGACTATGTCCGATTTTATGAATTTTCACTATTCGGGTGAAATTGTAAGGAAAAGAGTTTTCGGGTTTATTTATTTATTAATGGACTTTATATGTCTAATTAATAATTAAATTAAATGACAATATTATTTAATAATGTATTTTAATTATTAAATAATTAGTTTTGGCATTTAAAAGGTTAGAATTGGAAAATTGGCATTTTTAAGAAAATAGAGATAAAATTTGATAAAATTGCAAAATTAAGTGGGGCCCATTACAACACCTATGGCCGGCCACTTATAAGGCTTTTTCAAATTAATATTTTCATTATTTTAATGCCAAATAATTCTAAACCTAAACCTAGTAAGTTGCCTATAAATAGAAAGTGATGGCTCATTCACAACACATGCTTTCATTAGCTTTCTGACAGAAATTTCTCTCTTCAGAAAAACTGAGCCTTCCCTCACTCTCTACCTTGGCCGAAACCTCTCTCCCTCTTTTCCTTCATCTTTTTCGTGACCCTAGTGAAAGAGTAAGTGCCCACACACAAGAAGCGATAACTCAATCATAGATTGGAAGACCGTGAAGGATCAAAGCTTGAAGAAGAAGGAGATTCGGGCTCAGATCTTGATTATACTCTGCTACAGAAAGGAATCAAGGGTTAGAGATCTGAGTGGAAGGAGACATTTATTCCGCCGCATCAATGTAAGGTTTTCTTAACTTTATATGTGTTTAATTTATCGTTTTAGAAAGTTCATATTTAGGATGTTAATAAACATACTTGTGAGTAGATCTAAGATCCTGGTAAAATAATTCCCAACAACTGGCCTCAGAGCCATGGTAATTGATTTACTTACATGTAATTTGGACTTTAAAACGATTGTTTGTATGTTCTTTGGATGGTATTATGTTGTATTGAGTGTTATTTGATGATTGATTGATGATTATGAAATTTTCGTGAAAAATAATTGTTATTTCGGTTCTGGAATTATTTTTATTGGATAGTATGGAAAAAATTAAGCAAGTTAGCCTTTTACAGAACTCAATTTGGATTTTATTTGAATTAGTTATGATTTTTTGAAGATTTGACAAAATCGGAAATTTTGTCTTGATAGTTTCACACGATCGCAGAGCTGTCCGTACAGTTTCGATTTTTTTCAATTTTCTTCAATTTTTCATACGTTTTCATGGAATTAACTTCCAATTTTTTGTATGGTTTTATATATATACTATTTCTATTCCTAATTCAATTCTAATTATCATTTTGAATTAATTTAATTTTTTTTATTTAATTCAAGATATTAGTGTAATTTGAATTTGAATAGAACTAGTATTTATCTTTTTGCTTAAAAATCTATCTTATTTTTAAATTTGATTATATTTTTTTAAATTTAAGGTCGTATATTTTTTTGATATTTAAAATATCTTTTAAGATATTTATAATATCTTTTAAGATATTTAAAAATATCTTATCTTTTAAGATATTTATAATATCTTTTAAAGATATTTATAATATCTTTTAAGATATTTAAAAATATCCTATCTTTTAAGATATTTTAAAAATATCTTATCTATTAAGATTTTTTAAATCTTTTTAGATATTTTGACCTTATTTAAAATTTAAAATAAGATATTTATAATCATGTAATTTTAAATAGATATAAGATATTTTGCTAACTTTTAAATTTTGTTATTTTATTTATTTAAATTAAATTTAAAAATCTGAAAAGATATTTTATTTATCTTTTCTAATTTTTATTTAATTTTTTATTTTTAAAATAACATTTAATTTTTAAAAAGTAGTTAGCAAATTTTGAAATGATATTTAGGTTGGTTGAAACCTAATTTTTCAAATAGTAGGTTTAATTTTAAATTTTTTTTTAAAATAATTTCGAAATTTTAAATTTTTTTTTTTTCGAAATTAATTAATTTATTTTTATTTTTTTTGAAATTAATTAAAATATTTTATTTAATTATTTATTTTTCGAAATTATTTATTTAAAATTAAATAAATCCTACTTCCAACTATCCAAATTAACCTTGTTGCGGGAGTATGTGTTTTTAGCTTGTATGTAAGTTTTAAAAACCTATTATTACTTGATTGCAAATAGCCATGGTTACTTTTTGCCGATCTAATGATCCGATGGCTCCCTGTCAAGTAAATAATTTGTAACAGTAAATTTTACAATCTTCTTTCATCTGTGTATGACCTAGCAACATGATAGGATCCATCCAAAGTGTGCCTGTGTGAGCCTATATGTTTATTTTATTATATAGATGCATATAGGTTGTTGCTAAATAAAATGTCACACCATGATAGATTTTATTTAGGTCCATTTAGTTATTGGACCTATTCAATTAATAACAGTTATTCATTTTAAGGTTAAATTCCTCTCTTTTGGGCCTTGTGTGAGAGTTGGGTGCCATAGAAGTGGGTACGACATACCGAACCCAAAGACCCCCTCACATGAACTACCCCAATTGTGAAGTGCCCATTTGCCCGATTTGAATAATCGTACTAGGTTAATTATAATAGTTTGACCTAATAAAATTGAATTAGCAACATAATTAACTTTTAAAATATATGAAAATTTATTTTCATTTTAATATTTTAAAGTTAATTTTAAGAAAAACACTTTTAGTTTAGATATTATTTCTAGATAAACTATTTGTATTTTTCTTGTATTTAATTAAATATAGAATTTTAACTAACTAAGATTCTTTCTGGAACTTATTTAATTAAATATTCCTATTTAAGTTATAAATTAGTTGTATCAACTGATTTTTCTTAACAAACTTAAATTTGAATATTTGATTTAAATTTTAAATCAAGTTGAGGAATCTTAGGCATTAGTTATTAAAGATTCTTAAGATATTTTTTTTAAGTTAATATCTTTTCAAATATTAACTTAAAATGGAATATTTTAGATATTTTTTGGTTGATATTTTTTTTAAATATTAACTTCAAAAGATATCTTCAAATTAAGTGGTTACAACTTAATTTGTGATATTTAATTAAATCTAGATTTGAAATTATTTAAGTTTTAGATTTTTTCTATATAACTTAAATTAGATATTTTTTCAAATTTTTGAAAAGATACTTAGTCAAATAAGATATTTTCTAGATAGTAATTTCTAGACTACTTATTATTTCTAATACTTATATAGGAAAATATTATACTTTTGTGAAATTAATTATTTAAATAATTAATTTTGGTACAATTTTATTAAGTATATTTTTCCTAGTATTAAATAGAAATTAATAATTAAGGCTTCTCTAAACTTAATTATTATTTCTTGAATTTAATATATTTAATTAACTTGAAAATCTAAATATCTAAGTTGATTTTCATCATGATACTTAAATATTTATTGATTTTTCATGACACTTAATTAAATAGAAAATTAATTTTAGGTTGAAATCTAATTTTTCAACTTAAATTTAAATAATTTTCAAAATATATATTTTTCTTTATTTTATTAATCAATTTCGAAAATTGCATTTTAATTATGCAATATTTTCGAATTTTTTTTGAAAAATAGATTGAGTTGTGAATTAATTATTTATTTTAATTAATTCTTGGACCAACTCGAGTCAATGATTTTTTCATTTAATTGATTAATTTAAAAATAAATGAATTTAAAATATATATATATATATATTATTAGAAATTGAATTAACTAGTCAAAAGAAAATCTAGATAGGTGATATTTTTGCTTGAAGTATTTCTTTTCTATTTTTATTATTTTCGAAAATTGTATTTTTATATACTTTAATTTTTCGAAACCCAATAAATATATTCTCAAAGGAAATTTTTAAGTTGCTAATTATTTATTTAATTCAACTTAAATTAATTTCCTTAATATTTATATTTAAGATTATTACTAAGATGGAAATAATTAATTTTATTTCAATCACCATCTAGTATAATTTTATAAATATTATATTAAATTCTTAATTTTGAATTTTAATTCTTAAATTTTGAATTTAATGAGATTTATTTATTAGAATAATAAAGAAAATACATTTTAAATAATGAGCTTTATTATTATTAAGATATTCGATCTCCATTGTGGGTTTTACACCGCGTTTGTTTTAGTGAGTAATCCTCCCTAATGGAGGAACGTTCATTAGCAATTTCGCACCGTTTAATCTCGCATGATAAGTGGTTTGCAAGTGTTTTATATGGTATAGATCACCCTAATGGTGGCGACCATATTTGACTTGCAAATTGCGAAACAATGGTAGAAGCTCATGAGATAGAATAGCCTTGACTCTCGCCTAAACGGACAACGCCGGATTCGATCTTGATCGAATAAAAGGTTGCTAGAATGTTTAACATTTTAGATGAGCCGACAACTCTATTCAATGGATGGTAGCTTTGACTCTCGCCTAAACGGGACACCGATATCGCCTTGTTGAAAACCTTGGAAATTATTTAGGATTGAATTTTTAAGGATTTTCTCATATCATTCCTACTTGCTATGTGCTTATAATTTCTGAATTGATTTTGTGTGTTAAACCATTATTAATTTCTATTTGTTGATTTCTATTATTTTGTAGTATCCTGTTTGTCAAAATGAATCCCATGTTATCACTGTTGACTGAAAATAAGCTGAATGGATCTAACTTTAATAAATGGAATGAGAACATTAATATTGCTCTCATAGGAGAAAGTGCCTTGTTTGTTTTAACTGAGCCGTCACCTGAAGTGCCTGGGGATAATGCATCCAAAGCTGTGAAAGAAAAGTATGAGCGTTGGCAGAAGGCAAATGACAAAGCTCTATACTTTATGCTTTCTAGCATGGTTGACACCCTCAAAACTCGGTTTTCTAAAACTGAGAAGGCCGCCGAAGTTATGACGAAGTTAAATGAGCTATTCGGTAAGGCATCACTTCGGTCACGCTTTGACGCGACTAAGAAGTACATTAACGCACCGGATGGAACCTCATCAAAACGTGCGTGATCATGTTCTCCTCATGTCCAAGCTATTTCCAAGAAGCCCAGATCATGGTGCCGAAATGGACAAGGTGCTACTCAAGTAAGTCTTATCTTGAATGTACTCGACTCAAAGATTTCTACCATACACATCAAATTATGTCATGAATAAGAAGGAAATTGACTTTCATGAATTAGTCAATGACCTTCAAACTTATGAAAATTTGATTGGAGGACCCAAGAAGAAAGGGAGTAAACCTCATCCTGGTAATGGTAATGGGACGATGAAACCTGAAGCAAATGTCGCCTCTGCTTCAAAGCCCAAATCGAAGAAGAAGTGGAAGAACACCAAGAAGCGAACAAAAGTCATGAAAAAGACTGCTCCTTCTGGTGATGCTACACTTAAAGGAAAGTGTTTCCACTGCAATGAAAAAGGCCATTGGAAACCCCAATGTCCTAAACTTCTTGCAAAGAAACAAGGTATTTCCTTTCATAAACTTTAAGAGTTTTAGTGAATTATTATCCAATTGGATTTATAATTCCGACTAACTTTGTTTATTTGTTTTCTTCTTCTTATAGGCCAAGCTACTTGAACTCAATTGAGTTGGATCGCCAAGCCGGACCAAGGGTGAAATCGTCCAGATGAAGATGAAGCTCTTCAATTTATTTTTTGAATTAATTGTTTTAGTTTAAAGACAATTTGGATTTCAAATTTTAGTTAGGGATATTTATCCCTGTTTCTCTCATATTGTTGCAATATTTTTTTTATTTTTAATAAAGTTTTATTTTTTTCGAAATTCCCTATTGCAATTTATGAGATTGAGCTTCATTTAATTCTATCTTCATCAATTATTACCACATTATATTTATATGTTTGTATGTGTAAGTGTTTTTATTATTGATACAAATTCTATAATATTTACAACTCTTCATAGAGTTATATTATATAAACACTAGAAATTATTTCTATGTTTATTAAGAATTTGTTTAATAAAAGGATCTTATGATCTGATAGGGGTGGAGAAAAGTTAAGAAAACTATGCAGTTCAACGATCTTTTATATCTAATGAACTCTGGATAGTATTCAACTCCACATAAACTCTATCACACTTAGAGAATCATGATCTTTACAACCTTTAGGGGTGGATCATAATCTCTATATACTTAGGGGTGGAGTCTATTCCACAATTCCCTATGAAACACATATCTTGTTTAAACATAGAAGTAATATAATGAGTCAGCTATTGTCAATATAAATTCTTGATCTTGATTGTATGTTCCATTTCGTTTTTACTGTTGTAAGTAAGAGTTTGATACCTTTGAAAGTTCTTTGTTAAAGTTTCACACTACCTTAATTGAGTGGGAGAATTTTAAAGTTCTATACCCATCTTCATTAGGTTGATAATTGTGATAGGTACTTAAGAACACTACTGAAAAGCAAATCTAACCATTCACATGGATAGGTATAGCTTATCAGAATTATGAGAATAAGATAAAGAACTCTAGTTCAGTCCATTCAAATGACTTGAACATAGAATTCTTAATCCTCATAAAATTTGATGGTATCTTAATTTTGATTACTTAATCTCTGGCATGTATTTTTTCACTTCAAATACTAGTCTGCTATGTTGATGACTTAGTCTTGACTTAAAGTTTCGTACTAATACAAAAGTCACAACTAGGTAACTCTCTAAACAATCAGAGGTTAAAAGTATTATTTAACCAGACATCTGTTATTGAGTGGGAGCTATCTGAGATGTAATCAAATAGGGAACATTAGAAGATATTCAAGAAGGATTTATGAAAGTGATCTATATGTCGTATATTAAGGAACTGTGTATCAGTTGTCCTTGTATCTCACCATCTAATTTCGATTTATATGAGATGGTGCTTACTTTGGGGGTGGAGGAATTATTGTAGAATAATTCAAGCTCTACTGCAGAAGAACTATAACTTGGTCTATTCGAAAATACCGTAAAGTTATATCACCGAAGAAAAGTCTACACCGTATTATCTCAATTACATATTTTAAAATATGAGAGATATGTCCTCTCGTTAATTCGTATGTACTTTTAAAACAGTAAAGATTTAAGTATCCCTAGATGAGTAAAGCATATAGTTAAGGATGTTTCATAAGAGTATTTATGAACTTGTTTCCAGAAGTTTGGGTGGATTCAAATATACTACACTTGATCTAAAGATCAAGACATCATATTGACCTATTTGCACGGTTGTTTTATATTAGTGCAAGTGGGAGTTTGTTAGGTTTTATGCCCTAAATAAAACTCTTTACAATCCTGATTAGTTATCAATATAAGAAATTTGAAGTGATTGATGTTTGCATGAATTTTACATGCTAATGGTTTAATATGTTTAATATGTTTATTACATTCATACACACAAAATCAGTTAAATCCAGATTATATGTTTATTCACAATTACAGTATCGTCAACACAAAGGAATGTGATTGTGATCATATGAATCAAAAGTTTTGGTCCCCGTTTCATCGTTGTTATTGGATTTACACTAATGTGATAATCGGCGATGATGTGTACTTACACTTGGAGTAAGTGTTATGTTCTTTCCAGACATTAGTAAAGTATACTAGTTTCGAATGTATGGAGTATACATTGGACTGGACCGATATTGCAACTAAGTTAAGATATTACAAACTTACCGTTATACATATCTTTCCAAGTCAATATCAGTAGTTGATCTTAAGATTGAAAAGAATCTAAATCCTGATATGCTTGGGCTCAACTCAGGAGTGCTATTCATGTTCTTTGATTTATTAGTTAAGCCTACTTTTGGGTCAGGGTGATACGTATATTTTGGGAACATGATAGTATGATTGAGTGGGAGTGCTGAACATAAATATGGAATCTATAGCTTCTACTGGTGTATAGAAGTTAAGTGATGATTCCCTTCGAGCTTAGCAAATAGAAGTAAATGGATGAGCTCTTGTTTAACTGACTAATTATTAGATCATTAAACACCATTTACAGGTAGCTAAGTGTTTTAAGGGGCAAAATACATTGAGGGGTGAGAACGGTAAAGAAATCCCATCTCGATGTAAATCATCTATATAGAGGATCTTTAAATCACAATAAGATTATAACAATGGTTAAATGAGATAGTATATTGGTATCGTGAAACATACAATATGCTCTATATAAGTCTGAGAGTGCAATTCTAAGTTCTAAGAGTGGATTCAACGAAGAATTAATAAGTAGGAATTTACTTGGTAAATTTGGTTCACTTATTGGAAGCTCAGCATATAGATCCATGGTCCCCATTCTAGTTGAGAACATTCTGCTTATAAGACTCATTAATTGATTCGTGATTGATCAATTATAATTCTAAAGTTAGACTATGTCTGATTTTATGAATTTTCACTATTCAGGGGTGAAATTGTAAGGAAAAGAGTTTTCTGGGTTTATTTATTTATTAATGGACTTTATATGTCTAATTAATAATTAAATTAAATGACAATATTATTTAATAATGTATTTTAATTATTAAATAATTAGTTTTGGCATTTAAAAGGTTAGAATTGGAAAATTGGCATTTTTAAGAAAATAGAGATAAAATTTGATAAAATTGCAAAATTAAGTGGGGCCCATTACAACACCTATGGCCGGCCACTTATAAGGCTTTTTCAAATTAATATTTTCATTATTTTAATGCCAAATAATTCTAAACCTAAACCTAGTAAGTTGCCTATAAATAGAAAGTGATGGCTCATTCACAACACATGCTTTCATTAGCTTTCTGACAGAAATTTCTCTCTTCAGAAAAACTGAGCCTTCCCTCACTCTCTACCTTGGCCGAAACCTCTCTCCCTCTTTTCCTTCATCTTTTTCGTGACCCTAGTGAAAGAGTAAGTGCCCACACACAGTAAGCAGTAACTCAATCATAGATTGGAAGACTGTGAAGGATCAAAGCTTGAAGAAGAAGGAGATTCGGGCTCAGATCTTGATTATACTCGCTACGTAAAGGAATCAAGGGTTAGAGATCTGAGTGGAAGGAGACATTTATTCCGCTGCATCAATGTAAGGTTTTCTTAACTTTATATGTGTTTATTTTATCGTTTTAGAAAGTTCATATTTAGGATGTTAATAAACATACTTGTGAGTAGATCTAAGATCCTGGTAAAATAATTCCCAACACTTGGCCAAGTGTGTCTTTCAAAGAAACATAAAACAAGTGTGAAAAGCCACCAAGTTGTGGAGAACCATGATAGGCGACCTGTGCCATCCTTGTGACCCAAAAGATGTCACAACTCACCCACTTTAGAAAATTGGTCAAATGTGTTTTTCCAACATCAAGATACATAAAATAAGAAAGAAAGACCACCAAATGTTCTTCTACGATGATAGACGATCTGTTCCATCTTTCTGGTGAAAAAGGTGGCGTAACTCAAAAATTAGTTTTGAGCGCCAAACTATGGTTTCATGACCCTAAAACTAAGAAAATGTGACTCACCATAAAAAAATAGTCAAAACACTTCTCAAGGTGTAATACCCTAGGATTAAGAAATAGATTAACAAACTCTAACTAGTTAAATGTGTATTATTATGGAATTATATTATTATATAATTTATTATAAGTGAATTAATTTGATATATGACATGTTAAGACCCCGTTGGTGAGCTAGGGGCATTTTAGTAATTTTGACCTGAGAAGGGTAAAATTGTGAATTTAATTTAATTGCGTGCTTATGAACTATATTATTATATAGTATGCGAGTTTTTTCTTTTTTTAGGTGTGTTCTGACAAGTCGGCGCGGTATAGTCACAACTGGATATTTCGGGCTGAACCGGGTTCGGGGCCAAAATACAATTTTGGGATAATTTATTGGCATTGTATTATTGAGTGATTAATATGAAAGTTATTTTAAGTATGTATGTGAAGATAAATGACACTTTTGCCCTTGAATGCATGTATGTATGTTGGCTCTAGGGGCATTTTAGTCATTTTGCATATGAGATTTATTTTCAACAAAAGGAAATTTTAAAGAAAAGGAAATGCATTTTCAGTTTGTTCTCAGCCCTTTAGCCGAGCCCCTCTCTCTCACCCTTAAGCTTCATCTTTTCAACATCTAAATTGGGAAATTCTTTTGGAAAGAAGTTTAGATTTTGGTGGCATTTGTGCTTGGGTTTGGAAAAGATTAGAGTTAACTCTTTCTACTATTTTTATTTTGAACTTTATGTTGCTGAAATTACATTGAGAAACATGCTTTGTTTATGATTTAGTTCATCTTTGCATGTGTGAGAAAGCTTGGGTATAATCTTTGTATATTTGGCATGTTGGTGTTGTTGAAATGTGGAATTTGTTCTTGGTGATTTTAGAGGCGTTTTTGGGGTTATTTTGAGTTCAAAATCAGAGTATAGGTTCTGATTTTAGGTTATGTTCAAGCTTGTGGTTATGGGTTTTGATGTTCTTGGTTGTTCAAGCTTTTGGAATTGAAATTGTTATGATTTTGCTCAAGTTTTGAGTTTATCTTTATTGTTGTTATAATCTGAATTTTGATGCATGTGAGCTTTGATTTTGAGCTTTAAATGTGTCTATTAGCTCTTTGTTATGATAGTTATATTACGTGGGAAATGATTTTGAGATATATTCATGATTGGGGCGATTCTGGGTGAGTTTTGGTGTATTTTTTGAGCTGCTGAAAATGGAATTTCTGGGTTTTCAATCCAGGTGTTGCGGCCCGCTTGCGTGGACAGATTTCATGTTGAACTTGTTTTGTTCATAACTTTTGACGCGAGACTCTATTTGGGACGTTCTTTATATCGTTGGAAAGCTCGTTCCGAGCCCTATATGTTTATCTGTATTTTGAATGCCAATTTTATATTATGTGAAAGTAGATTTAGGGATTAACCCTATACTTGTAAATCTTACAAATTATGACTAGAATTACCGGCACTTGGTCAGGAGCACCCGGGGATTTGGAATCTCCACGTTTGCGGGACATCAGGTAAGACAGTAGTTTGCACGTAGAGTTAAGCGTGATGGCACTCATGTTTTATATTATGATTGTGATTAATTGAGAACCAGGATTAGGGTTATTACCCTAAAATGAGCGATTATATGGTCTAGGGTTATTACCCTAGTAATTAAAAGATTTTGAGTGTTATGCCATGCAAATATGTTAGAATAAAGAATTATGCGCCTAAGGCATAATTAAGCTAGACTCGGTAAACTAGTACCTTGAGTATAGTTAAATGCGGTCTAGGGTTATTACCCTAGAATATTATGAAGGTAAGAAAATGATGATGTATGGTAAAATTGTTAATCAAGTGAAGACATGAGTTAGGGTTATTACCCTCAATAGGTGTTATTTTGAGCATGTTGTAATATGTTGTATGAGTGATTATTTAGTATGGAAGTTAGGGTTGTTACCCTAAGATTCTATATGTTATAGTATATGTTAAGTGCACGCATTTATGTTAAGAGTTATGTGTATAAGACATAATTGGATTATACCTGATATATATCACTAGGATAAACTACTGAAAGAACGTAATGTATGGATTACGTATATGCATGAATAGGGTTATGCAAGCAAGGCATAACTAGGTTAGACTCGGTAACTATAACCGAGGTAAATGTTGGGTTTTGTGCCATAAATAAAACCCATTACAATTTGATTAGTTATCAATTTAGAATTTTGAAGTGATTTATGATTACATGTATGTTACATGTTTGTGGTTAAATATATATATTTGATATATGCACAAAATCAGTTAAATCCAGAACATATAGTTATTCACAATTACAGTATTATCAATACAGTAGAATGTGATTATGATTATATGATTCAAAAGATTTGGTCCCTGTTCATCAGTGTTTTGGATTTACACTGATGTGATAATCAGCGATGAAGTATACTTACACTTGGAGTAAGTGTTATGTTCTTTCCAGAACATTGGCAAAGTATACTAGTTTCGAATGTATGGAGTATACATTGGACTGGACCGATATTGAACTTGGTCAAAGATATTGTAAACTTACCGTTGTATCTTTCCAAGTCAATGTCAAAAGTTGATCTTAGATTAAGAGAATCTAAATCCTGATATGCTTAGGCTCAATCTCAGGAGTGCGATTCATGTTCTTTGATTTATTAGTTAAGCCTACTTTTGGGTCAGGGTGATACGTATATTTTGGAAACATGATAGCATAACTGAGTGGGAGTGCTGAACATAAATATGGAAATCTATAGCTTCTATTGGTGTATAGAAGTAAAGTGATGATTCCCTTCGAGCTTAGTTAAATAGAAGTAAATGGATGAGCTCTTGTTTCAGTGACTGTATATTAGATCACTAAAACATCATTTACAGGTAACTAAGTGTTCGAAGGGGCCAAATACATTGAGGGGTGTAAACGGTAAATTGGTCCCATCTCGATGTAAATCATCTATATAGAGGATCTCTAAATCACATTAAGATTATAACAATGGTTAAATGAGATAGCATATTGATATCGTGAAACATATGATATGCTCTATATAAGTCTGAGAGTGCAATTCCAAGTTCTAAGAGTGGATTCAACAAGGAATTAATAAGTTAGGGATTTACTTGGTAAATCGGTTCAACTTATTGGAAGCTCAACATATAGATCCATGGTCCCCATTCTAGTTGAGACTATACTATTTGTAAGACTCTATAATTGATTTATGATTAATCAATTATAATTCTAAAAGTTAGACTATGTCTAATTTGTGAATTCTCATAGTTTAAGGATGAAATTGTAAATAAAAGGGTTTCTAGGTTTAATTATTAATTAAGAGACTTTGCATGTCTAATTAATAATTATTTTTAAATGAAAATATTATTTAATAATCTATTTTAGTTATTAAATAATTAGTTTTGGCATTTAAATGGTGAGAATTGGAAAAATGGCATTTTTGGAGAAATAGAAATAAAATTGAGGAAACTGCAAAATCCATGTGAGGCCCATACACACCATGGCCGGCCACATGTTTGCTTGTTTCCCAATTATTATTTTTAATTTAAATTGCCATGTAATTGCTAATCAAAGCCTGGCAAAATAGAAAAGTGGTGGATCACACTAAATAAGGCAGTTATTCAATTGCACAGTAAAAAAGGAAACTGCTTATTTGGAAAGTTGTGCTCTTCCCTTTTCCTATTTATAGCCGCCCCTCTCTCTACTCTTGGTATGCTTTTGCATGGTCTTTGTATGCATTGTATCACACGAAATCGAGAGAAAATAAGAGAGAATTTCGAAAATCCTAGTGAGAGAGAAGTGCCCACACACATCACTCAGTACCATATCATAGTTTGGAAGACTGTGAAGGATCACATCCAACTGAAGAACTTTAGGGCTCAGATCTTGATTATACTCTGCTACAGACAGGAATCAAGGGTTAGAGATCTGAGTGGAAGGAGACACTTAATTCCGCTGCCATTACTGTAAGTTATTCTTAACTTTTATGTGTTTAGTTCATCGTTTTAGAAGTTCAATTTTAGGTTGTTAAATCAACATACTTGTGAGTAGATATAAGTTCCTGGTAAAATATAATTCCAACAACTGGCACCAGAGCCATGGTAATTGATTTGCTTGCAAGAAATTTGGACTTAAAACGATTTGTTTGTGATTTGGATGGTTTCATGGTGTGTCATATTGATGTTTGATTGATGTTTGTGAATTCTGGGAAAAATAATTGATTATCTGTATCTGTAATTATTTTTCTTGGATAGTTTTGAAAATTCTAAGCAATTTACTTTTTTACAGAACTCGATTTCGATTTAATTTGAATTAGTTATGAATTTTTGAAAATCGGGAAAAATCGAGGTGGTGATCACCCACCCCACGCGCGCGGAAGGGTTGCTGGCAGCCTCCCAGCGCCGAGGTTTCTCGGCTGTCCCCCTTCATTAGGCGCGTGGACAGCATTTTGCATGCTGTCCGTACCACCTGCCATTTTTCTCGTTTTCTTCGATTTTTCATGCTATTTCATGGAATTGACTTCCGATTTTTTGTATAGTTTTGTATTTTAATTTTTGTTTTTCAATTTTCAAATCTAATTATCAGAAATAAATTAATTTTATTTTAAAATTAATTTTAGATATTAGTGTAATTTGAATTTGAAAATAGGATAAAATCAAGTATTGCTTACCTTTTTTTCTTATTTCTTTTAAATTTTGATTATTTTATCTTATTTTGAATAAAAGGTAAGAATTTTTTTTTGTTAAATTTTTTTTTTTTTGGTAAATTGACCTTATTTAGAATAAGATTACTATAATCATGGTATTTTAAAAAGGGGAAATAAGATTATTTTTGTTAACTTTTTAAATTTTGTTATTTTACCTAAATTAGATTGTAAAATCAGAAAAGGGTATGTATTTACCATTTTCTATTTTATTGAATATTTAATTTATTAAATAACATGAAATTTAAAAAGGAAAGTTAGCAAATTTATTTTAAAATGATATTTAGGTTACTCAAAACTTAATTTTTCAAAATTGTAGGTTTAATTTTAAATATTATTTTATTTATTCTTTAAGAACCGAAAATTTTTATTTCGAAATAAAGTTTAATATTTTAAAATTAAATAAATCCTACATCCAACTATCCAAATCTAACCTTGTTGCAGGAGTATGTGTTTTAGATTGTTTGTAAGTTTTCTAAAACCTATTATTGCTTGATCTAAATTGTCAGGGTTAACTTGTTGACAGATCCAATGATCTGATTTTAACCCATGGTTCAATTGATGATAGATCAAGTGAATAATTTGTAACATGTATATTTTTACATTCTTCTTTCATCTGTGTATGACCTAGTAACATGATAGGATCCATCCAAATCTGTGTGCCTGTGTGAGCCTATATGTTTAATTTCTGTTATAGACACAGATAGGTTGTTGTTGCTAAATAAAATGTCATATCCTGATAGATTTTATTTAGGCTCATTTAGTTAATGGGCCTATTCAATTAATAACAGTTGTTCATTTTAAGGTTAAATTCCTCTCTTTTGGGCCTTGTGTGAGAGTTGGGAGCCTTAGAAGTGGGTACGACACATTGGACCCAACCCCCCCTCACATAAACAACCCCAATTGTGAAGGCCCATTTGCCTGATTTGGATAACTGTGCTAGGTTAATTAAACTAGTTTGACCTAATAAAATTGAATAGCAACATAATTAATTTCTTCCTTGAAATTAATTTAAGAAAAACATAGTTTAATGAATTTTATTTCTAGATAAATTATTTGTATTTTTCTTGTATTTAATTAAATAAAGAATTTTAACTAACTAGATTCTTTCTGAAACTTACTTTTATTATTTCATTAAATATTCCTATTTAAGTTATGAATTAGTTATTACTAATTTTCCCTTTTAACTTAAATTTGAATATCTTTTGAATTTAATATTAAGTTGAGGAATTCTAGGAATTAGTTATTGAAGATTCTTAAAAGATATTTTTAAGTTGGTTTTAAACTTAAAAGGGAATATCTTTAAATTAGGTAGTTACCACCTAATTTTGATATTTAATTAAATTTTGTTTGGAAAATTTTAAGTTGTAAATTATAGATTCTTTCTATAATAACTTAAATCAGATATTTTCCAAATCTTGAAAAGATACTTAGTAGAATTGAGATATTTTGTAGATAGTTATTTCTATACTAATTGTTATTTCTGATATAAGAAAATATCATTGATTGTGAAATTAATTGTTTAATAATTAATTTTGGTACAATTCGATTAAGGATATTTTTTTTTTATATTAAATTGGAAATTAATGATTAAGCTTTCTCTATACTTAATTATTTATTTCCTGAATTTAATACATTTAATTAAATTGAAAATTAAATATCTAAGTTGAATTTCATAATGATACTTAGGTATTATTATTTTCATGATATTTAATTAAATTGTAACGCCCTTACTTACGTAAAATAAGATGCCATAAATAAACTGGCGTTAAGATACTAATGTTGCCTTTATTAAAAAAAAAAATAACAATTTTCAAAACATGGGTACCCAGTTGAAAATAAAGTATTACCACTTAGGGAAAAGTAATAGGAAATTTAAACGACAACATCCTCGATAAGTTTAATAAATTAAAAAAAAAACTTTCAGCGGAAGATGGCCAAGACCACACGCAGTTACATGATCACACGAGATACACCCCATGCTGCCCAGACTCAACTTGTCACCGAAAGCTTACAGGCTTACTTATCTGCACATAGGGGGTAAATAAGGGGTGAGCTGCAAAGCCCAGTAAGGAAAAACAAAATACCATGTACAAGCATTCACACATCATAGCACAAACATATACATCAAACATACAACAAACTAATCATAAGTATAGATAGAGGCAGCCACACAAATACTGAAATACCACACACTCACACTCCAGCTTCCATACAAATCTGGAGTGTCTTACGTTCTTAACCGGAACGCAGTACCAATAACCAGTGCACCCTTACGTACACTGCCTCACTTACCACATCACCATACATGTGTGGTTTCCAACCACTTCCAAGTACCTGGAACATGATTAAACAGCCATATACAATCCATCGATAAAACACTAATATTTCACCGAAACTATCACATTTCACAGTTTCAATACAATTTATTCAAGCAGTCATACTAGGTACTCAAACCATATAAAAGCAAGTATAAAGTATAATAATTTTTCCTTACCTCAACTCCGCTGTAATTAACTCCTACGATACCTTCTAGGCCCTATAACATTTAACGAAACCCTTAGTCCACCGATAAACTCAATATATTTATTACTCTTACTGTATAGCAACTTTAGCCTAGAATTTGACTTATAAAACGTTTGAATTAGAAGTCCTACTGTTCACAAAGTTTTTAGTTAATTGAAAGACCTTTCTAACGGTATAAAGATCATCAAAATCGGAGCTATAACCTAGGAGTTATGCATGTTTTCTCAAAACAGTTTCTTCAAAATCCTGGATCATGCTGATTTCTGAATACAGCCCAAAAATAAAAGTTTTAAAAATAGTTACACCCCGATCTAGACAATACTTTCTTCATAAAAAATGTAGCTATTTTTCTAAGCTTTAAAACGAGATAAAGATCTTTGAAAATGGATCAAAAGTGAGAGAGATATTGAATTTTTACTGAAGATACTTTTTCTGAAACAAAACTTAAAACGAAATATCATAACCGAGTAAAGATACTAACTTTTGACTGGTAAGAACTCCGAATTATGGAAAGGTTTCTTCAAAGAAAATATGGATTATTGAATTATCTTTCTAACAGTACAAGAATCGCTTGAAAATAATATATATCGAGAGAGATATGACACTTTTACTAAGGCAATATCGAAAAGAAATTTAAAAAAACTGTAATTCGAAAGTCAGTGTAAAACATGAATTTTTTGACATCGAAATAATCAGAATTAGGAAATAGTTTCTTCATAAAAAATGTAGAACATTAAATTATCTTTAAAACGGTACCTAGATCACTGAAAACAGACATACGAGGAGAGAAATATGGCAGTTTTATGAAAACCTATTTCTCTGGAAACGAAAATAAAACATACTTACGAAAAACCTACATCCAACCCTAACATTAAGAGACAGTAAAAGTTTTTACCTTAGAAATTGAATATTGCGATAGAGGCTTCAATTTATGCTATGCTGTAATTTGGTGTGATAGAGGCTATGAGAGATTTAGGAATTATCTAAGTGGAGAGAAAGAAGTAGAGAATGAAATTTGTGTTCATCGTTTCATTGAATGGTAAAACCATATCGTATATATTCAACTGATTAGATAAAATCTAGGAATTTAAAATTTAAACTCAGCTATACCTTTTATTTTTTAAGGAATAAAATATTGATTAATTACTAATATAAAATTCCTCATAATTTAAATTTAAATTCAACTAAGTCAAATATCCTAAACTAACTTCCCCATTCTTCTCTCACTCTCACGTGTCCCTCTCTCTATTCATCTATTACTATAGCCTTTATATATATATATATATATATTTTAGGGTGACTATTCAATGGTTACATTTTTATTGTAACCATATGGTTACATTTTTCTTTAACCTGTAATAGCAGGTTACTAATAGGTAGACTTTCCTTTTTTAGATTTAATTAATTATAATTAACTACTTTCTTAAAATAATTAATTAAATAGTAGACATTCCTTTTTTAGAATTATTTAATTATAATTAACTATTTTCTTAAAATAATTAATTAAATATTTAATAAGATCTCTTTTAGCAATTAATATTTATATTTAAATCCTTACTTGAATTATTTTAATAATTAAACCATTTAATTATAATATTTACAATAAATTTATTTTTTTTACAAAAATTAAACTTCTTTTGACACAAATTAAAATTCTCTTCTTTTAATAAATTTTCAAATAATTAATTATTTTTAAATGATATTTAATTATTTTGTTACAATTATATGAACTAAGATGAGGCCTCAAGCTAATCAATCGATAACAAGTGCAGCCATTTTTTTTCAAAAAAAATCCTTCAACTTATTTCATTTTTTACTTTTTAAATATTTAAATAAAAAAATTAAATAATTAAGTGTAATAATTTAAAATTAAGATTACAAGTATAATAAAATTTAAATTATGAAATTATATGTGTATAATTTTAAATTATAAAAAGTTTTGCTATAAAATTTTAAATAATTTAAGTATAAAAAAATAAATTGCTAAAAGATCCTTATATAGTAATAAATTGAAAAAAATTAATTAATAATTATAATTAATTTAATTTTAAAATATAATTAATCTTAATTAAAGTTTTATAAGGAAATAAACGATTAGGTCACATTCAGGTTACAAGTTATTTATTATTTATTTTTATTTAATTTTCAAATTAATCACAACCATTTAATAGTAATCCAATGGCCTAAAAAAATTGTAACCATGATGGTTACAATAAAAAATGTAACCATTGAAACCTCTTCCATATATTTTATTATCAAGCTTATAAAAAATATATATATTCCTATTATAAATACCACTAGTCTTATTTATTTAATAAACCTATACGTATAAAATAGTATACTAATTTTTATCTATATTCCTATTACATGTATAACAAATCTTATCACTTAATCATACAACTATTTACTAATAACTTATTCTCTAATATAATTAATATAAATTAATACTTAATCTAATTAACTATATAATTGTACTTCGCAAATACTAATAATATTCATATTTTATTTAATGCAACAATAACATATCAAAACACACAATAATATACCAAAAATAATATACTTGTACTGGATATTACATAAATAGAAAATTATTTTAAGTTGGGTATTTCCATAACAACTTAAATTTGAATAATTTTCAAGATATATTTTATTTATTTTATTAATCATTTTTCAAAATTACATTTGATTATGCAAGATAATTTTGAATTTATCTTGAAAGATGGATTAAAGTTGTAAATTAATTATTTTAATTAGTTTTGAATCAACTTAAATCAATGATCTTTACATTTAATGATTAATTTAAAATAAAGGAACTAAAATATATTATTAGAAATTGGATTAATTAGTCAAGAAAATCTAGATAGATAATATTTTTGCTTGAAGTATTTTTTTTCTAAGTAAAGTTTGATTTATTTTAATGTATTTCGAAATTTGATATTTTTGGAAATACAATATATATATTAGTAGAAAATTTTAATTTGAGTTGCAAATTAATTTAAATTAATACAACTTAAATTAAGTAATTTTCTTAATATTTGTTGGAAAATTAATACTAAGATGGAAATAATTCATTTTATTTTCTTAACCATCTAAGTTTAATTTTACAAATATTAAATTAAATTTTATTTAGAATTTTATTCTAAATTTAAAATTTAATAAATATATATATATAGATTTAAAATAAATAAATAATAGAAGAAAATACATTTTAAATAATGAGCTTTATTATTTTAAGATATTCGATCTCCATTGTTGGTTTTACATAGCTATTGTTTTAGTGAGTAATCCTCCCTAATGGAGGAACGTTCATTAGCAAGTTAGAGCCGTTTAATATCGAAAGATAAGTATGTTTGTAAGTTATTTATATTAGTATTGATCACCCTAATGGTGGCTACTGTATAAGACTTACAAACGTATGAAACAATGGTGGAAGCTCATGAAATAGGAATGACCTTGACTCTCGCCTAAACGGGACAACGTCAGATTCTCTTTTCGATCGAATAAAAGGTTGCTAGAATGTTTATCATTTTAGATGAGCTGACAACTCTATTCAATGGATGATAGCTTTGACTCTTGCCTAAACGGGACACTGATATCAGTTTGTTGAAAACCTTGGAAATTATTTAGGATTGCTTTTTTTTTTTTGTATTTTCTCTAGTCATTCCTACTTGCTATGTGCTAATAATTTCTGAATAAGATTTGTGTTAAACCATAATTGATATCTATTTATTATCTTGTAGTATCCTGAATTGCAATGTCGAATCTCATGTTGTCACTATTAACTGAAAATAAGCTAAATGGGTCTAATTTCCCAAAATGGAGAGAGAACATTAACATTGCTCTCATAGGTGAAAGTGCCTCGTTTGTGTTGACTGAGCCGTCCCCTGAGCAGCCAGGTGACAATGCAACCAAAACTGTGAAAGAGAAGTTCGAGCGTTGGCAGAATGCTAACAACAAAGCTCGTTAATTCATGCTTTCCAGCATGGTTGACACCTTGAAAACAAGGTTTGCTAACACTGTCACGGCTGCAGAAATCATGACGCAGTTAACTGAGCTATTCGGTATGGCATCTATCCAGTCTCGTTTTGACGCGACTAAGAAATTCATCAACGCACGGATGGAACCCCATCAGAATGTGCATGATCACCTTCTCCAGATGGCTAGTTATTTCCAGGAAGCCTAGAATCATGGTGTTGAAATGGATCAGACTACTCAAGTGAGTCTCATCTTGAATAGTCCGACTCCAGATTTTCTGCCCTATACATCAAATTATGTCATGAATAAGAAGGAACAAGACTTTCATACTTTAGTCAATGACCTTCAGACATATGAAAATTTGATTGGAGGTCCCAAGAAAAGAGGGAATAAACCTCAGAATTCTGGAAATGGTAATAAGACGAGTAATCCTGAGGCACATGTTGCTTCTACTTCCAAATCCAATCATAAGAAGAAGTGGAAAAATGCCAAGAAGCGAGCTCAAGCTACGAAAGCAGCTAAGAACAAAAAGGCTGGAGCTTCTGGTGATACACCAAAAGGAAAGTGTTTCTACTGCAATGAGAAAGGCCATTGGAAATCCCAATGTCCTAAGCTTCTTGCAAAGAAACAAGGTATTTCTTTATAAACTGATGTGTTTTAGTGAATTATTATCCTTTTGGATTATTAATTCTGGACTACTAACCTTGTTTATTATTCTTCTTATAGCTCAAGCTTCTTAAACTCGGATGCTGTCTTAGCGAGTTGAAGTAGAAAGCTGGATGGTGGATGAAGTCGTCTACGATAAAGAAGAAGCTCTCTCTCTCTCTCTCTCTCTCTCTCTCTCTCTCTCTCTCTCTCTCTCTCTCTCTCTCTCTCTCTCTCTCTCTCTTTTTGAATTAATTGTTTAGTTTTTCAAACAATTTGGATTTCAAGTTTTGGGATTTTATTCCCTGTTTAGTTCTCATAATATTGCAAACAATTTTTTGGTTTATAATAAAGTTTTTTTTTTTAAAAAAATAAATTGCAATTTATGAGTTAAGCTTCAGTACTTTATCTTATCTATTACCAATTGTTATGTTTATTATATTTATATGTGTATGTGTTTTTTATTATTGATACAAATTCTATAGGTATTTAAACTCTTTACAGAGTTATTACTACATAAACACTAGAAATTATTTCTATGTTTATGAATAATTGTTAATTCTAAAACAATTATTTGAGAATTTGTTTAATAAAAGATCTTTTGATCTGATAGGGGTGGAGAAAAGTTAAGAATAATATGTAGTTCAACGATCTTTTATATCTAATGAACTCTTGATTATATTCAACTCCACAGACTCTCTATCACACTTAGAGATTTACAACCTTTAGGGGTGGATCATAATCTCTATAAACTTAGGGGTGGACTTTATTCCACAGTACCCTTTGTGACACATAATTTTAAACATGGAAAAAATATAATAAATTAGCTATTATCAGAATAAATCCTTGATCTTGATTATATGTTCCAGTTTAGATCTACTGTTGTAATAGTTAATGATACCATTAAAGTTCTTTGATAATGTATCACATTACCTTAGTTGGGTGAGAGATTATTAAAATTCCTTACCCATCTTTGTTTGGTTGATAATTGTGATAGGAACTTAAGAACAGCTCTGATAAAAACAAGTCTAACCATTCACATGGATAGAGATAACCTATCAGAATTATGAGAATAAGATAGAAGATTTCTTGCATAGTCTATTTGAAAGACTTGATTCAAGATTTCTAATACTCATAACATTTTATGGTATCTTGATTTGATTGCTTAATCTCTAGCAAGTATTTTACACTTCAAATACTAGACTGCTATGTTGTTGACCTAATCTTAGAGAAACCTACAGTTTCAGACTAAGATAATAAGTCACAATGAGATGTTCCCAGAAACAATAGTAAAAGGTTAAAAGTTTCTAACCAGACATCTACTATTGAGTGGGAGCCATCTGAGATGTAATCAAATAGGGAACATTAGTGGACAATCAAGAAAGATTTATGAAAGTGACTTATATGTTAGATATTAAGGAACTATGCATTAGTGATCCTAATATTCACACCGATTCTTAAGAATTTTGAGATGGTGGTTACTCTGGGGGTCGAGGAATCATTGTACAAGAGTGTAAAAACCCATCTATAATAATTCAAGCTTCATCGGAGAAGATATAACTTTGTAAATTCGAAATTACCAAAAAGTTATTTTACTGAAGAAAATTCTACACTGCATTATCTCAATTCCAAATTTTAAAATTTGAGAGATATGTCTTCTGTTTGTTCAGATGTACTTAATGGGCAGTAAGGATTTCAGTATCCCTTGATGAGTAAAACATATAGTTAAGAAGGTTTCATAAGTTTTATGAACCTGGTTCCAGAAATATGGGTGGATTCAAATATACTACACTTGATCAGAGGATCAAGGCAAAAGATTGATTGTAATGCACAACTAGTTTTATGTTAGTGCAAGTGGGAGTTTGTTGGGTTTTGTGCCCTAAATAAAACCCATTACAATATGATTAGTTATCAATTTAGAATTTTGAAGTGATTTATGATTACATGTATGTTACATGTTTGTGGTTTAATATATATATTTGATATATGCACAAAATCAGTTAAATCCAGAACATATAGTTATTCACAATTACAGTATTGTCAATACAGTGGAATGTGATTGTGATTATATGATTCAAAAAATTTGGTCCCTATTCATCAGTGTTTTGGATTTACACTGATGTGATAATCAACGATGAAGTATACTTACACTTGGAGTAAGTGTTATGTTCTTTCCAGAACATTGGCAAAGTATACTAGTTTCGAATGTATGGAGTATACATTGGACTGGACCGATATTGAACTTGGTCAAAGATATTGTAAACTTACCGTTGTATCTTTCCAAGTCAATGTCAGAAGTTGATCTTAGATTAAGAGAATCTAAATCCTAATATGCTTAGGCTCAATCTCAGGAGTGCTATTCGTGTTCTTTGATTTATTAGTTAAACCTACTTTTGGGTCAGGGTGATACGTATATTTTGGGAACATGATAGCATAACTGAGTGGAAGTGCTGAACATAAATATGGAAATCTATAGCTTCTACTGGTGTATAGAAGTAAAGTGATGATTCCATTCGAGCTTAGTTAAATAGAAGTAAATGGATGAGCTCTTGTTTCAGTGACTGTATATTAGATCACTAAAACATCATTTACAGGTAACTAAGTGTTCCAAGGGGCAAAATACATTGAGGGGTGTAAACGGTAAATTGGTCCCATCTCGATGTAAATCATCTATATAGAGGATCTCTAAATCACATTAAGATTATAACAATGGTTAAATGAGATAGCATATTGATATCGTGAAACATATGATATGCTTTATATAAGTCTGAGAGTGTAATTCCAAGTTCTAAGAGTGGATTCAACAAGGAATTAATAAGTTAGGGATTTACTTGGTAAATCGGTTCAACTTATTGGAAGCTCAGCATATAGATCCATGGTCCCCATTCTAGTTGAGATTATACTGTTTGTAAGACTCTATAATTGATTTATGATTAATCAATTATAATTCTAAAAGTTAGACTATGTCTAATTTGTAAATTCTCACAGTTTAAGGATGAAATTGTAAATAAAAGGGTTTCTAGGTTTAATTATTAATTAAGAGACTTTGCATGTCTAATTAATAATTATTTTTAAATGACAATATTATTTAATAATCTATTTTAGTTATTAAATAATTAGTTTTGGCATTTAAATGATTAGAATTGGAAAAATAGCATTTTTGGAGAAATAGAAATAAAATTGAGGAAACTGTAAAATCCATGTGAGGCCCATACACACCATGGCCGGCCACATGTTTTCTTGTTTCCCAATTATTATTTTCAATTTAAATTGCCATGTAATTGCTAATCAAAGCCTATCAAAATAGGAAAGTGGTGGATCACACTAAATAAGGCAGTCAATTACACAGTAAAAAAAGAAACTGCTTATTTGGAAAGTTGTGCTCTTCCCTTTTCCTATTTATAGCCGCCCCCTCTCTCTACTCTTGGTATGCTTTTGCATGGTCTTTGTATGCATTGTATCACTCGAAATCAAGAGAGAAAACAAGAGAGAATTTCGAAAATCCTAGTGAGAGAGAAGTGCCCACACACATCACTCAGTACCTCATCATAGTTTGGAAGACTGTGAAGGATCACATCCAACTGAAGAACTTTCGCGCTCAAATCTTGATTATACTCTGCTACAGACAGGAGTCAAGGGTTAGAGATCTGAGTGGAAGGAGACACTTAATTCCGCTGCCATCACTGTAAGTTATTCTTAACTTTTATGTGTTTAGTTCATCGTTTTAAAAGTTCAATTTTAGGTTGTTAAATCAACATACTTGTGAGTAGATCTAAGTTCCTGGTAAAATATAATTCCAACAGTAAACCCTACTAAGGTCTTATTATAAATAGACGTGTGAGAGTAACACGTAGATCTATGCTACATAGACATCAATAGACGTGTGAGCGTATCACGTGGGTCTATGCCACATAGACATATATAGGCATGTGAGCGTAACATGCATGTCTTTATCAAATAGACAAATAGTGCGGTGGCACTATTAATTATGTGTTATACATATATATTGAGATTAAGGGTTTTGTGTTCAAAGCATAATCAGGTTGGACTCGGTAACCAGAATTGAGATTAATCGTTCTAAGGCCTTATTGTATCTAGACGTGTGAGCGTAACACGTGGGTCTACATCACGTAAACATAAATGGGCGTGTGAGCGTAACACGCGGGTCTATGCTAAATAGACAAATATGAATGGCATTATTGTATTTGTGATATGTTAATTATAATTGTTGATATTATTTACTGTCTTGCTAGGCTTGGCTCATGGGTGCTCTACTGTGCAGGAAAGGGTAAATCTGTTTCTAATCAGCCATGAGTGCGAGGGCTTGGCGATGTATGTACATGTTCGGGCCACACTAGACCAAGCGAGTTGGGTTCTACTAGTGTTGTACTTTTGTAACTCTGAATTTGCCGCTTATGTCGGCTAGTGAAAAGACTTGTAATACTTTGTAAAAGATTTTAGGGATCCCGAAATATGTAGCTTTTGATTGTAAAGTTTAAAGTTATTATAAGTTTTATTTTTATTCTGTTTTCGATTAAAGTTTAAATTTCTCGCGCTTATCTTTCTAGTAATCCCGGTTTAGGGGATTACAGTTTCATAATCAGTTGTCGTGACGTGCCTAATTGTTAGGGCATTACACAAGGTGTTCAAGAACATGTATGGGAAAGTTGCACCATCTTCTTGGCTAAAAAGAGGGCATAACTCACATAAGATGGCGAATCTCACATTACAACATAAATTCTCTTTGTGCAGCTCTTTAGTAAAATGGTCATAATTCACTCAATTCTTATCGAAATGGTTTGGTTCAAGTTGTGTTAGAAAGATATTTTCATGACATATCTGAGCTTATTTCATGGTCATATCAATTCTGATATTTTCGACCTTTAAATTGGTTCAATCCGAGTGTTATCCCAAATTTCGTCCACACCCCTCCACGTGGCAAAAAGCATAAAATACGTTGAAGACATGTCACTAACCTGCCAAGATTAGTGTTGTGCAGCCTCCCAACCCTTGAGATTCCCTTACTGAACGGTGGACACAAGCAAAGACAAATGTACAAACCTACCAGTAAAATCCTACATGGACTTAATACTGGGAGTGATAGCTTCAAAGCATTGGGCAACCTTCAACAGGGCTGACCGACCAAGTGTACAAAAGCACACCAGCATTTGTGTTTTTCTCACAAGCCTTGCAACTCGCCTTTAGCATTCTCACAACTTTAGAACAGTTCAAATTGCCCACAAAGATAGGGATTCTCCATCAAAAATAACAAGTGAATTATTTACTTTGTATTCCAAATATAGTGTAAATTTCCTATTTTCCAATGATATCACTATGTACAGCTTATAAACACCAATACTATATAAAGGGTCATAACCTAAACCTGAAGGGATGATACAAGTACGCTTAGTAGCACTATAGCAATAAGCCTTTCTCTTTTCTCATATCTCACTTACAAAACACATTCTCGTTGTAATACTAAAGAGAGCCTAGCTAGAAATTACAAGGTTTTAGCGTGTATTCTACTTAATTATCTCAAGAGTGACTACAACTAAAAGGGGAGTAGGTCATTATCTAAACAAAAGGGACAAAACCTCTATAAATCTGTGTGTCTCCTACATTTATTATCATTCTCACGTGACAGTCATAAGCAAAATCCAATTCTAGTCAGACTTCGCATAGGTTGGCTAAATCTGTTGGAAATATTTTACCAGGATCTAAATTTACTACCATGTATGTTTCATTAACATCCTAATATGAATTCTAAAACAATGAAATAAACACATATAAAGTTTAGGAAATCTTACATTGGGTGCAACGCAATATAATGACTCCTTCCGTTCAGATCTCTAGCCCTTGATTCCTTTCTGTAGCAGAGCATCACCAAGATCTGAACCTGGATCTCTTTCTCTCCTTCCTTTGATGCTGATTCTCCTTCTTGTTGATTGGATTCTTCACAATCTTCCACACTATGATTGAGATACCACTTGATGTGTGTGGGCACTACTCTATCACCCAAGGGTTTCGAATTTTAATGGTGAAGAAGAAGACTTAAAGTGGTGGCTAGGTTAGGAAGAGAAGGCACTCAGTTTTTCTGAAGAAAAGATGTGTCTTTTTCTGAAGCCATCACTACCTATTTATAGCAAACCACTAGGGTAGGGTTAGAATTATTTGGCATTAAAATAATGAAAAAATAAATGATTAAACCCTATAAGAGTGGCCGACCATATTAGTGGATAATGGGCCCCACTTTTGTAATTTGCTGTTTTATCATTTCTGCATCTCATTTTCTCAAAAACGCCAATTTTTCAATTTAACCATTTAAATGCCGATTCCAATTATTTAATAACTAAAAATTAATTATTAAATAATAATGTCATTTAATATATTTATTAATTAGACTAATCAAAGTCTCTTAATTAACAAATGTACCCTAGAAACTTTTCCTTCACAATTTTGCCCTTGCTTAGTGAAAATTCATAAACTAGACATAGTCTAACTTTAGAATTATAATTGATTAATCAAAATCAATTCACTGAGTCTTACAAGCAGTATGGTCTCAACTAGTATGGGGACCATGAGCCTATATAGCCGAGCTTCCAATAAGCTGAATCGAATTTACCAAGTAAATTCCCTAACTTATTAATTCCTTATTGAATCCACAGTTAGAACTTGGAATTGCACTCTCAGTCATGTAGAACGCTCTATATGTTCCACAATATAGATACACTATTAATTATCCATTGTTATAATTCTAATTTGATCAATGACTCTCTAATAGATTATCTACATTGAATAGGGACTAAATTACCGTTACACCTTCAATGTATTTTATCCTTAAAACACTTAGCTCTGTATAAATGATATTTCAGCGAAGTGAAATGAGATCTCAACCATTTATCTCTGTTTAGCCAAGCTCGAAGGATATCATCGTTTCACTTCTAAATTCCT
Source organism: Cannabis sativa (assembly GCF_029168945.1). Taxonomy (NCBI): domain Eukaryota; kingdom Viridiplantae; phylum Streptophyta; class Magnoliopsida; order Rosales; family Cannabaceae; genus Cannabis; species Cannabis sativa. The sequence continues at coordinate 46,479,070 of NC_083603.1, forward strand.
ATAGAAGTTATAGATTCCATATTTATGTTAGCGTTCCCACTTAATTATACTATCATGTTCCCAAAATATACGTATAACCCTGACCCAAAAGTAGGCTTAACTAACAAATCAAAGAACATGTATAATACTCTTAAGATCAAACCTAACCATATCAGGATTAAGATCATTTGATCTAGGATCAATAGGTGATATGAATTGAATAGATATTACGGTAAATTTTAACATATCTAATCAAAGTTCAATATCGGTCCCTTCCGATGTATACTCCATACATCCGATACTGGTAAACTTTGCCAATGCCCTGGAAAGGACATACCACTTATCCAAGGTGTAAGAATACCTATCGCTGATTATCATGTCAGTCTAAATCCAGTGAACTGACAAATCAGGGAATAAACTTTCGAACATATAATGAAGATAATATTTCACTGTACTGACAACACTATAATCATTAACAAATTCATACGTTCTGGACTTAAATAGAATTTATACATTATATATAATCATGAAATAAATCATGTGAACCATGCAACATAAAATGTTATTTCTGATCTTTATTAATAAGTAAATCTTATTATATTGAAATGGGTTTTATTTAGGGCACAAAACCCAACAAAATCCACAGTAAATATTTTGGTGCTTTCATTGAGAGCCCAGAGTTCTCATTTAAAAAGCTCTCATATTTTGCATGGCTATCACAAGATGTGGAAATTTGATTGAACCATGAGAGCCTATGGTCGTGGATCCTAATGTCTAAGTGCCACCTGTCGTGACAAATCCAAACATGGCTAGCCCGCCACCACATTTCGGCTAGCTACCCAGAACTTCCACCACAGAGGTCCAGCTAAGAGCAAGTTCCTGCTGGACCCACTAGCCCACAACTGAAATTCTTGGCACATGGGTTGGACCTTGTGTTTATGCTGGCAAGACTAGACCTGGGGTTGGCGACCCTAGCATTGACTTAGGGGATGATACTGAACTTTTTAGGGTGAGAGAGTTCGTAGGGAAAGTGCAAGGTCATACAAACCTCATGCCCCATGACCAACAAGCTGCTATGAGTAATGCTTTTGCCCAGTAGAGACACAAATTCCAAGAAAGGATGGAATGACAAGTCGCGATCCTCCAAGCCCAACAGTTGGAGCTAAATTGCTGAAATTGGGAGGCTAATGACCTGATCAGGTTGTTCAATGAGAGAGTTAGATCTCAAGTTAAAAAGCCCTCCCTCGTAAGGGATCTTTGTCGAGGAAAAGGTTGCTATGTCCCAAAGGGAAGTCAATGCCCAAAGGATCACGGGGAGGCCTCAAGGCCAGGAGGGCCAACTGTGTCCCAAATAAGGCGATCCTATCAGCCCAATAACGGACAGATCTTGACTAAAAAATTTTATGGTAGGGCTGACCAATTTCAAGGCCTACCTAGAGGCGAAGAAAGATGGGGGGGGGGGGGGGAAGACATCCCACCAATGCGAGGCCAGAGCAGGTCTCATAATTAGGAGTCTTACCCTATTCCTAATGATAATAGTGCCATTAGTCACCTAAGTGGTGAGTGCACTAACTAGAAAGCTCAATCTTCTGAGCACAACAATGACGTTCCACCTCGAAATGGTCAAACACGTTCTGACCCAAGGCCTAGAGATTCTATGTTTACTAGAATGAGCCTTCATGTCAGGGTAGATCTTTAGACTAGTTTGAACTGAAGAAAAAAATGCTCAAGACGAATACATCTCTCCCTTGAACACTACATGGCAGAACAAACCAAACCAGACAGCCCAACAGGGGGCTAGCCGACCAACTTCCAGTCCACCCACTAGCCAGCTGGCCGGGCAAGGGCTGGCAGGATAAAACTTGGTTGGGCAAACGCAAGTTGAAGTTGATCATTTAGTACAAGCACAATTGGATTAACTCAAGAAAATGATACAAGGCCTTTCTGGCCTAAAGTTTTCCGACTTAGAGTTGTACAGGACCCGAGGGCCACCTTTCTCTACTCGCATCAATGTGCTGTCATTGCCAACCAAGTTCAAGATGCGTACTTGGAGGATGTACACAAGGAAAAAGGATCCCTCGGCTTACATCATATAGTTTGAAATCTAGATGGATTTGTAAAATGTAGAGGCTGATACCCTTTGCCGAATCTTCCCAGAAACCTTGTTTGAAACTGCACAACAGTGGTTTTTCAAACTTGTGGCTGAAAGGTTCGATTCGTAGAACTCTTTAACAAGAGAATTCTACACACAATTTTTGTCTTCCAGAAAAATGCTTTATAGGCTAAAAGACTTATTGGAGGTCAAACAGAGGCCAGGGGAACCTCTGAAAGACTATCTCCAAAGATTCACGACTGAAGCTACCAAGGTCAAGAATCTGATGTAGGGAGGAAGGTACACAACCATCATGAGTGGTATTCTACATTTGAGTGAGTTGTGGAAGGAGATCCACCAACACTCAACTCAAAACATGGCTGATTTCCTTAATCAGGCAGAAGACTTTGTCAAGCTTGAAGAAGTTGTTTGACAAGCCCCAAGTGGGAGACATGCAAGTGCTAGACAGGTCTTGAGTGGTGGACAACCCTAAGTTCTGCCTAACACACTTGCCAGCATAGGCGGCCAGCCCTCCAAAGGCCAAAATAATGGAGGCAAGCATGTCAACAATAACTCTGGCCAAGCAAAAGGAAAAAGGGGAGATTTAATAATTCTCCCATGCCACAAGACTCAAAAGAGAAGAAAAAGATCTTTACATGCTTCACCCTCCTAACAAAAACTCCTAAAACACTCTGTGTGGCTACATAGTCCATAGTTCCATACAGGAAGCCTCCTCCCATAAGGAAATAAATGAGTAAGAGGAACACCTCTAAATTTTGCCAATTTCACAACAATTTTGGCCATGATACCAACGAGTGCAAGTACTTAAAGTTGGAAATTTACTTCTTGATTAGAAAGAACAATCCTCATTTATGTCATTATGTGCAAGATGACCAGACACAAACACAAGGTACCCAAAATGGAGACCTAATAACACCGCTAGTGGCAAGTCACCTATGAATCATAATTGGCAAACCCCATATAGTAGGCGAAATAAGCAAAGCTATGGAGCCCAATGCTTGGACCCTCCATCATGAGCAAAAAAGTGACATTCTAGCTGTAGAAGAAAGAGATCCCAGATAGCTTAAGCTTGGAAAGTATGCCTTCTCCTTCATAGAGGGAGATGCTGCCCAGGCCAGGCTCCCTCATAATGACCCATTGGTCATAATTACACAGAAAGGGAACATGACAGTTGTAGGTGCATGATTGACAATGGAGCCTCTTCAAACATACTTTTCAAGTCAACCTATAAAAAGATGGGGCTCTAGTTGACAGAATTAGCACCCTGTACACAATTAACGTATGGGTTCTTTGGCCAAGGTCTTGCACATTTAGGATACATTTGATTGTCTTTTATAGTTGGAGAAAGTCCCATTACAAGGACACTGATGGCTCAATTCATAGTAATCGATGTGCCCTCACCGTTCAATGCAATGATAGACCAACCATCCCTTAAGACCTGGAAGAAGTGATGTTAATTTTGTTGGAAATTATTTTACCAGGATCTTAGATCTACTCACAAGTATGTTGAGTAACACCCTAAATATGAACTTCTAAAACGATTATAAAATAAACACATATAAAGTATGAGAAACCTTACATTGGGTGCAGCGGAATAAAATGTCTCCTTCTGTTCAGATCTCTAGCCCTTGTATCCTTTCTGTCGCAGAGTATTATCAAGATCTGAACCTGGATCTCTTTCTCTCCTTTCTTTAGTGCTGAATCTCCTTCTTCTTGAATGTCTTTCTTCACGATCTTCCTCACTATGATTGAGGTATCACTTGCTGTGTGTGGGCACTACTCTATCACTAAGAGGTTCGAAATTATTCAAGGAAGAAGAGGGTATAGGTGGAGGCTAGGTTAGAGAGAGAAGACTCAGGTTTTTCTCTGAAGGAAACAAGATGTGAAAGTGTATATTTCCTGAAGCCTTCACTATCTATTTATAGCATACCACATAGGGTTAGGTTTGAATTATTTGGCATTAAAATAATGAAAATATCAGATGATAAAGCCTATAAAAGTGGCCGGCCATGGCATTATGGATTTGGGCCTCACTTTTTGTAATTTTGCAGTTTTATCATTTCTGCATCTCATTTTCTCAAAAACGCCAATTTTCAAATTCAACCATTTAAATGCCAATTCTAACTATTTAATAACTATAAATAATTATTAAATGATATTGTCATTTATCATATTTATTAATTGAACCATACAAAGTATCATAATTAACAAATATGCCCTAAAAACTCTTTCTTTACAATTTCGCCCTTACTTAGTGAAAAATTCACAAATAGACATAGTCTAATTTGAGAATTATAATTGATTAATCAAAACCAATTAAATGAGTCTTACAAGTAATATTATCTCAACTAGTTGGGGGACCATGAGTCTATATAACCGAGCTTCCAATAAGCAGATCAAGAATTTATAACCTAAATTCACTGACTTATTAATTCTTCGTTGAATCCACGCATAGAACTTAGAATTGCACTCTCAGTATATAGAACGCTCTATATGTTCCACCATATAGACACGTCATTAGTTATCCATTGTTATAATCCTAATTTGATCAATGATCCTCTATATGAATGATCTACACTGTAAAGGGATTAGATTACCGTAACACCCTACAATGTATTTTATCCTTAAAACACTTAACCCCGTATAAATGATATTTCCTCTATGTGAAATGAGTACTCCACCATTTATTTTCGTTTGGTCAAGCTCGAAGGAAATCATCATTTACTCTCTATTCGCCAGATAGAAGCTATAGATTCCATATTTATGTTAGCACTCCCACTCAATTGCACTACCGTGTTCCCAAAATGTACGTATCACCTGACCCAAAAGTAGGCTTAACTAACAAATAAAAGAACACGAATAACACTCTTGAGATTGAGCCTAATCATATCAGGATTTAGATCATTTGATCTAGGATCAACTAGGCGATATTGACTTGAATAGATATTACGGTAAGTTTGATAAATCTATGTCAAAGTTCAATATCGGTCCCTTCCGATGCATACTCCATGCACCCAACCTGAGCTTTACTTTAACTAATGCTTTGGAAAGAACATAGCATTTCTCCAAATGCAAGTAAACTCTGTTGTAGATTATCATATCAGTAAAACCCTGTGTCTGATAAATCTAGGAATCTTTATTCACATAGTCATGTTTACTTTCCAATGTGTTGACAACACAATAAACAGGATCAAGTATGTGAAAAGGGTTTCAGATGAATTTATAAATCAAATAGACAAGCAATTGATAAGATGAACCAAAACATACACAAATGAATGAAAAATACTTCTGTTTCTTTATTGATGTTGAATAAAATGGATTACATTGAAATGGAGTTTTATTTAGGGCATAAAACCCAACAAATTTACCACGTATGCCTAAAGTTCCCAACAAGACATGGAGTAGGGTTCCTAAGGGGATATAAAAAATCTGCAAAAAAGGGCTACAACTTGGCTTTGTCCAAAGCTAAGAAAAAAAAAATGCCTGCCAAGAGCTCTAACCAAGAGTCTGGCCAAGGTTAATGAAGTTCAATCCAAAGTGAGGAGGCAAGTTTAGATCATTACTTTGGGGATCCTAAAATTGGTAGAGGAGTTAGAAGAAGTAAAGATTGACCCCACCCTTCTCACTAGGAAATTGAAGATCAGGAAAGGTTTAGCGCTAGAAATAAAATTTGCATTGATAAAATTTTGAAGGACAACCTTGATATCTTTGCCTGGTTGCATGAACACATGGTGGGGATAGATCCATCAGTAATTTCTCATGTCGTGAACATAGATCCAAACTTCTAAACTGTACTGTAGAAAAGGAGGTTGTTAAATAAAGAGCATGTTACAGCTGGTCATGAGATCCCAAGTTTCATGGACTTTTATTCAAGTTACAATCAAATAAAAATACATCCACCAGACAAATAACATAAGAGCTTCTTGACAGACATAGGCCTGTAATGTTATAAATTCATGCCCTTTGGACTGAAAAATATAGGGGCTACTTATCAAAGGCTTGTAAACAAAATTTTCAAAGACGTAATTGGTCAAAACATGGAAGTCTATGTAGACGACATGCTTGTTAAGTCAAAAAAGGTTGGGGGCATATAGAGGATCTAACTAAATGCTTCAAGATCCTCCGAGAGTACAACATGAAACTCAATCCCCTTAAGTGTTCCTTCAAAGTAGACTCAGACAAGTTCCTTGGCTTCATAGTGAATTTCTAAGAAATAGAAGAAAACTCAGAGAGCATCCAAGCCTTTTTGGACATGAAGTCGCCCACAAAGATAAAAGAAGTGCAAAGATGAACTGGCTGCATAGCAACACTAAGCAGATTCGTGTCAAAATCCACAGACAAGTGTTTCCATTTCTTTAACATACTTAGAGGAAATTAAAAATTTACATGGACAGAGGAGTGTGAAGCTGCCTTCCAAGAGCTAAAGAAACAACTAGCTCAACCTCCTAACCTGGAAAAGCCTCTAGAGAATGAAGAATTGGGCATATACATATAAGTCATAGAGTTTGCTGAAATTGCAGTTCTCATTAGAGAAGAAAATGGCATTCAACACTTAGTATAGTATGTTAGCAAAAGACTTATTAATGCTAAAGTCGATACCCACTTATTGAAAAGTTGACATAATGCTTGCTCCTAGCTTTGAGAAAGCTAAGACCTTACTTTCAAGCTCATCCAATAAGAGTGTACACCGACCAACTATTACGACAGGCACTTCAGAAACCTAAAGCATCTAGTCGGTTACTCATGTCGGCAATAAAACTTGGCCAATATGAAATCACCTACCAACTAAGAGTGGCAATAAAAGGCCAAGCTCTTGCTGACTTTGTGGTTGAATATGTAGGCATATCTCCTGAAATTTCTCAAGATTCAAGAGAAAAGCAAGAGAAGGAGAAGAAGCGAGAGTAAGAAAATTTAACCTGGAAGTTGCACGTTGATGGAAGTTATATGGACTGCCTATCTGGTGCTAGCATTTCCCTCATTACACCTGGGGGCAACAATTGCACAAGGCAATAAAGTTTAATTTGAAAGCCTTCAATAATGAGGCTGAATATGAAGCTCTAATTTCTGGACTAAAGCTTGCACTTGAATTGTTGACAAACTACCTTGATATATATAGTGACTCTCAGCTGGTCGTCAACCATGTCATAGGTGAGTACATTGCCCGAGGAGAAAGAATGATGGTCTACTTGAGTAAGATTCAAGACTTGTTAAGTCAGCTGAAAGGGTACATCAATCTGAAATCCCACAAAGAAGAAAGTGCAACAGTCGATGCACTTTCCCAATTAACTAGTAGCACCTTCACACACAAGACCAAATTGGTGCCCGTTCAGTTCTTGAAAGACCCAAGCATCACTATTTTAGAAGAAATAGACATGTTGGATGATAATCCTACATGGATGACACCAATAGCAGCATACCTCCAAACATGAGTCCTGCCAGAAGACAGGAACGAAGTAAGAAAAATGAGGAAGAAAGTTGCCCGGTGTCTTATCTTGGATGGAGTTATGTATAGATATGGCTTCTCAATTCTACTTCTAAGATGTGTCACTAAGGAAGAAACTAAACGACTATTAATTGTAGTGCATGAAAGATTCTGTGGAAATCATGCTCGAGGATAAATCCTTTCCAAAAAGATACTCAGACAAGGGTACTTTTTGCCTACCATGATCAAGGATTCAATGGACTATGTCAAGAAATGTGACAATTGCTAAAGATTCTCAAAGATCCCAAGAGCTCCACCAAATAAGCTCACACAAATGCAGTCTCCTTGGCCCTTTACTATATGGGGGATAGATTTGATTGGATAACTTTGTAAAGGGAAAGGAGGAGTACAATATGTTGTAGTCACAGTTGACTATTTCACTAAAAGGATAGAAGCTAAACCATTGGCAACTATAACTTCAAAGAAATGAAAAAAAATGGAAATGAGTGAAAAAGTGAGCTCAAATCTTTATCATTCATTTGAGATCCTTTTATACATGATTACAGGACAAAGATTCGTAATAAAATCTATTAGACCAGCTAAGCAACTAACATTGACCCCTTGCCAACTAACCTAACAAACTAACCGACTCACTACTTCTAATAGTGTATGTCAAGATTTGAGGCTATTTTCCTTTTGTTCTCATTTTCGAACAAAAAGTAAGAAGAAATAGAATATACAAATGAATAAGAGAAAATTCATGTCAAGAGAGTCGTAATTCTCCTATATATTAGGAGGGGATAATATTTTAATAAAGTATTATTTTTTATTTATTTAAAAGAAATAAATAGCTTAATGGAATGTGTTGTTGTAAATAGGTTAGTTGAGTTTGTTATGGAATTAGTTAAAAGGGTTAGTTTTCTATTATGTTTCGGTTATACAGTTGTTATTCAAGACAGATAGCCTTTGGTTTTCCTTGTATATAAACTGGTTTCAACTCAGATTCAACATAGTTGGATATTTTTTCGTCTCATTCTCTTTCCAACTCTTCTTTCCACTTTTACTCTCTTCTCTTCCTTTCCCTTTCTTTACTGTGTTTGTTCTTAATCATGTTAAAGAGATACAATGTATCTTATATGGTATTAGAGCTATTTCTACTATTAACAGCAAATATGGCAAGCACAAGATTTGGAGACTCGAGCTCAAATCTTCCCTTAGTTCAGCCTGTGCTGAATGTAGCTTTTGGAACTCGAAACAAAGAAGCAGATAGATCTTTGGTTTTCTTCAATCACACAATTTTGATTAAACTGAATGATCACAATTTTATCACGTGGAAGCAGCAAATTGTTGCTACCATTCAAGGAAATTATCTTCAAAGGTTCATTCAAGATGTGGCGCCACCAACACTGTTCCTCAGTGATGTAAATCAAGCTAATTAGAATTTCAATCTAGCATTTCTTTATTGAGAGGTGCAGGATCAACTCTTAGTGTCATGATTGCTATTCTCGATGACTGAATCTTCACTACAAGAAAAAACATTTACGATAACACTGAAAAAATGTAATTAAATGTATTTTATAACATTTTAGCAATTGTTAAGACAGCCCATGTAATTAAAAGTATTGACATTTAATTACATTTTTTCAGTGTTATTAAATAGCATATTATAACATTATATTAGTGTTATATGTTATAATAGTTAACATTAATTTAGTGTTATGGTTCATTATGTTACATTTATTAATAACATTTGTGAAATGTAATTGTATAGGTTTTAATTACATTATTATTATGTTATATATAAAGAAATATTACATTTTAATACTGTTATAATTTTTTAATAATAACTATTTTTTTAATGTTATCGTTTCTCTTATGTTATATTTATTTAATAACATTTTAAAAATGTAATCATATAATTTTTAATTACATTATTATTATGTTACATATTAAAAAATGTTACATTTTAATGTTATAATTTTTTAACAATAACTATTTATTAATGTTATAATTTCTTAATGATAACACTTTGTTAGTGTTAACTTTTGTATGTTCTTTTAATTAACATTTCTAGAATGAAATTATTAAATCAAATAATGCTTATTATTTTACAAATAAAATCTAATGTAATTAGAATTTGATAAAATCTAATATAATTCTTATATTAACCAAAATATCTATGTCACAAATAAAATTGTTCTAATAACATAATAAAAACTCCTTACTAAAAAAAATATAATAAAAACTTATTATGTAATGTCTATTAGGTTCTTCCAAGCAAACACCACATTAATCTTCTTGAAGTTAAATTGCACCATTGTTGCAGAATCCCCATCGTTCATTATCTTGACAATGTAAAATCCTTTCCAAACTGCTTGTTTACACCTCATCAACATAAGAGACCAATTCAAGTTCTGAAACCCAAATAAATAAAATGTAAACATTTAATACATGATACTCTAAATTTAAGACTTGAAATAATTCATTTTTCTCTTATGGAGAATTGGGTTTCTAAACCAAAGACACCCTGATGCATTAGAAAACGAAACAGGAACCCAAGTTTAAGGTACAACAATAAACAACAAACTCTGCATATCAACAAGAGTAAACCAGATAAAGGGAAAAAAAGATATCAACTCAATCAAGTAATTCATAAAACCAGTATTTAAACACCATAAAGATATCATAATTCCCACACAGCAAAAGAATATCAACAGAACGGTAGTAAATGAAGAGAAATAGGAAGCTATCAACAGAACAGTATAAGTAATTCATAAAACCAGTATCTAAACCCCATAAAGATATCAGAATTCCCAGACAGCAATAGAATATCAACAGAACAGTAGTAAATGAAGAGAAATAGGGAAGCTACCTCCTTCCTGCATTAGAGATCGATTGAAAAGCATGATCTGGCACAAGTGGTCAACCATGATTGCGAAAATGCCATAGTGATTAAATTTATAAATTCTTGAGTAAATTTAGTGATCAACAAGAGCTTTTCACACATAATTAGATGTGTGTGTGTAAAAATATGTGTCAATGATTGAAAGTTAATACAAAGCTTTAGCTGAAAAAAATGGTCTAAATACTAATGTTTAAAAGAAAAAAGATTTAAAGAGTATTGAAACTATTTCATACCTCAAATATAAATTGCATACTGTAAACACTCATGATTATTTAGAGCATAAAGCAGGGGACTCTGCTCATAAAGCCTTTTAAATCAAATTGAGCAATGAATTAACAGTTGCATATAGGTAGTTGTTTCTTTGATTAGAACACCAAACATAAAAATAAAATAAAGCTATAATTTTTATTTTTTAAGACACTTCATTGAAAAGAAAGAAAGCAGGCATGAATTATGGAAAGTAGAAGAAACACAACAAAAACAACTAAACAACTAAAGCAACCAAAAAATAAACAGAACCAAATATCCCATATAGCAGTTTAAGTAATTTACCTCATTATAACTTTGTCAGTCGGCCAAGCAATAATATTTCCAACGCTTTCTTCAATGCAAGTTAATCCTGAAGTAGGCCTCCATAGAAATGCCTTAGATTCCCTTACAAAATCAACACCAACCTTCATGGCAAATGGTCCAAGAGGAACACCAAGAACTGAATCTTGTGGATCATCTGAAATGAAATATCCAACAGCAACAATATTCCCAGAACCAGTCCAATCCAAAAGTTCGCACTTTTGGCCTTGAATTCCAACATCACCCTATAATTATCCAAATATTACAATAGTTTGGCAACAATAAATCAACTTAGAAATATATAAATAAATGATAATACTAAAATCTTACCCGTGTAGGACGATTATGTGCATTGGACTGCTCTCCGCTCAAGTTAGAATGAGACTAAACATCACAAACAAAAGTTTAGATACAATAAGTTAGAATGGGACAACAAAAATCAACCCATTAATCAATTCTCAGCACCAAAAGAAACAAATAACCTAGCATTGTTTAATCAATCTAACAATAGATAAAAGTAAAAATATTTTAATTTACCTTGGAATTTATGAAAGAGTTAATCAATTGCTCCATAACAGCCACTTTTTCTTTTAACTCTTTATACTCATTTTCAATTCTACATATATGTTCTTCTTTTTCCGATGCAATTGCTAACTTAGTTTTGGTAACTCCTTTACCATAACCTCTCACATAGGAACCCTTTTCAGGACCTAATATATTTGAAAGAAGATCTCCTTTTTCCACTCTAAATGTGTATCGTTACCACATAAAGGACAACTACAATACCCTTTAGTTTTACATCCAGCAAGGTTCCCATAGGCTGGAAAATCTTGGATGGTCCACATCAAAATTGCTCTCAATGTAAAAGTTTTGTTTACAAAAGCATCATGGAGCTCAACTCCCTCATTCCATAATGTATTCAAGTCCTCGATGAGTGGTTCTAAATATACATCAATGTCATTCCCAGGTTGCTTCGGTCCTGGAATTAACAATGACAATAAAATATTTTCTTTTTTCATGCATAACCATGGGGGTAAGTTATACATAACGATCATCACAGGCCAAACACTATGTTTACTACTCAAATTACTAAAAGGATTAAAACCATCGGTAGAAAGTCCAAGTCTTAGATTTCGTTCTTCTTTGGAAAAAGCAGGCCATCTCTCATTCACTAATTCCCAAGCAACAGAATCTACCGGGTGACGCATTTTCCCATCGTTACTCTTATTATTGTGATGCCATCGTAAATCCTTAGCCATTCTTTCAGATTTAAACATTCGTTTGAACCTTGGAATTATAGGAAAATACCTCAAAACTTTTGCTGGAATACCTTTTCGAACCTTGTTAGTAAGTTTATCTGTCGCCCAATGAGAAGTTCCACATGTTGGACATTCTTCTAACTTCTCCTTATCTTTTCTAAACAAACAACAATTATTTACACAAGCATGAATCTTTTCATATCCTAAGTCAAATGTTTGAAGATATTTCCTAACTGAGTACGTGGACTTGAGAAGCACGTTATCACATGGAAGCATATCATGAAAAAGATTGAGAATCTCATCAAAACTCTTGTCAGACCATCCATTAGTTGTCTTAACCTTATATAAAGCAATAATAGCTGACAACTTAGTGTATTTTGTGCACTGTGGATATAATGCGATTTGTGCATCTTCTAATTTTTTGATGAAGTTGTCATCAGGGCCTTCTACAGGTTCTTCAGAATCACAATCATCAATATTTGTAGCACTAAACAAATTAAAAGCATCAAAAGAATTCATTTCCTCAATATCATCACTTCTAGGTGCTTCTTCCCCGTGATGAAACCAAATTGTGTATGTAGGATCAATTCCATTTATGACCAAGTGCTCATAAAGCAAATTGACCTTTTGGTGACTTAAGTTTCGACAAAATTTACATGGACATAATAACTTTTCTGGATAATTAGCCTCTTTCTCTATTGTCTCTACAAAACTCCTAGCACCTTCCTTATACTCATTTGAGGCTCTACAATTGAATGAAATATATATATATTCAAAAATATTAGAGAAATGCACAATCTAGTTGAATCTATACATTTAATAACTTGATATTAACTAAACCCTTAATTCTTATTACCTGTTGAAGCGTAACCAACTTTTATCAAACATGATGTCCAAATTATTTTAACTATTTTTTCTCTGAGAAAAGACAACAAAAACTAACATATATAAAATAAAAATTATGGAGAACTTAGTATCTCAACCAAAGTGAGATAGGAATAGCATATAATTTTCTCACATAAGCATTTTAATTGAAAAAATTTAAGGACCAAGAAATTGTATTAAAGCAATCCACAACAATACAATCAAATAAAACAATAATTAACAATATAAAAATTTAGGAAACTTACCAGCTACAAACTAGCCTTCAAGCAAAATCTTTAAATGATACCACCACGATTATACACTTAAACCTGCCAAAAGTCTCCTAATAAACTTAGCATGCATAAATTAATTATTTAAATATTAAAAATTAAAAAAAAAAAAATTAGTGTGGTGTCTCACTAATAATAGGATTCGAATTCCTGTAAGAACTCAAATCACCGATCCAATCTTCTAACAATTGAAAGTTATTTGGGAAGGAACAATAGTTGTTCTTGTCAAGTTTGGAGTCTGCAATTCTAATGGTGTGATTCCCATAATTGATTGACCTCACCAAGAATTTGACATGATTATGGGAGTGCATTACAGTAAGATTGTTGTCGCAAGAAAGCTCATATTGTGGGTAGCCACAGTGTTTTGGATCGGTGTTGAGTCTGAAAGGACTTGTTATGTTGATGATATAATTATCACAAGAAGAGGGTGGACAATAATGAGGATTTGATGATTTTGCATAGCTACTTGTAATATTATTAAGGAACAATAATAAGAAGAAGGGGGTGATTATAGAATAATTATCATCAAGGACAACCATGGAAAATCTTCTCTTAGAGAAGGATCTTCCACTTTTGATTGGCACAGAGTACTAGACAGAGAAACATATGAAGCTAATTTTCTACACCAAACTAAAATGATTTAAGCAAATTTTCGTTTATATCATGAAATATAAAAATAAGACAATTTAATGATTGTTATACTGAATTGTATACCAATTGGTCCCTCGTTCTAAGACATTGCATACAACACAAAACAAAATATACCAATCACAAAAGAATCAATAAGAACCAATACGCCTTAGAATCTAACATATAAATATAATAAGAGAATCAAATATCCAATTTGATTTTAGCTAAATTTAGAAGATTAGGGCCTAAGGAGATAATATAATTCTGGCAAGTTCCTAGTTAAAACTTTAGAGACAACAATATAGCTGAAAAAGTACACTTAGAAAGGATCCCAAAAATATAATTTTATGACAGACTCACTAAAATGTGGGAGCTGCAGGAATTGTGCAATTTTTTCACTCAGATTTCCTTGCACTGAGAGGAACAACCTGCATAACATTTATTGTATAAAATAGAGTTAAAAAAAATTGCATAACTATTCAACTTACAAGTAAATGAATAAGTATGAAAAAGTCAAGTTTGAAAGCGATATCAACTGCAGCTGGATGTAAATGTAATATGAAAAGTTCAACATAACTTGAATGATACACTGAGAAAGCTCAACTACACTGATTGCAGGCCTTAGCCATCCATGCCCTTGAGCAATTCAATACTATTCAGACATGTTACAATCAACTCACAATAATATCAATAAACCCAAACACAAAAGTTATCACTTTGATGATGAGAAAAAGAGAGTGAACATAACACCAAAAGACAAACCAACAACACAACAATTGAGAATAGAACCTAGATACTTGAGAATACGACAAAAATTATGGTTTGAATACAAAATCCATTGCTTCCATGAAATTGGTATAAGCAAATATATATTAAAATAAAACAACAGGAAAGGAAAGAAACCTATCAAAAACTTGTGACAAGTGAATGAAATAAATACCAGGGCAATGATTGGCGTCAAAAGCTGTAACCGTGAATGAATCGATTGCCCCACCGATCGATTTCCACGAACAGAGAATGATCAAGCTGCAAAAAGCAGAGAAGAAATTGAAATTAAAAGACGAAAAGAGAGGGAGAGTAAATTAGGAATGGGAAGAAGGAGAAAACCTTGGGAGGAGGGCTTTAGTGATGAGAGAGGTAGAGTAAATTGAGAAGGAGAAGTGAGCGGTGATTCCAGTGGAGTGGTCTTCAGATGCTTTGCCAGAGAGATGATTGGGCGGAAGCCATTTTCAACCGGAGTAGATGATCGGAGTCAAAGGAAATGAACCGCGGCAGAGTACAATCAACGGAAATAGAAGAATGGGTGAGAAAGCTTACCGTAAATACTGAAATAATTTCACACATGCATACTGAAAAAAAGTTTACAGTAAATACCTTGGATCGTCGTTCACCGGAGGAGACCTAGACACTCGAAATTCATGTCGTCGGAGGAGTTGAGCACGAAGCACCAGCGATTATCCTTGGGGGCGCTGAGCTGAAGCACGAAGAAACCTAGCCTTTCTTCTTCAAGGCTACTGTACCCAACAATAAGAATGTCCAATTCAAATGAGCCCAATTTTGAATAACTCTCTAAGGCCCAATAATTAATAAGACCCAATAACTATTAGATAACGTTTTTTTAAAAACGTTATTGCTGAATGTAATTAAAAGTTAAAAGTGTTGTAGTGCTTGTTGACAAGAACGGTAGGATGCAACACGGCACACTAGATCTAGAAAGCTTTGGAAAAACACTTCACTCTTTAAGTCTCTTCCAAGATTCTTGAATTTTACACTAAACTTCAAAATGATAGGAAAGGATCAATGTCTCTTAATGATTATTTGCTCAAGGTCAAGCAACATGTTGATCTTCGTACTTCGGTTGGTTAGGTTCTTGCTCCTCGAGATCACATTATTGTGATTTTCAAAAGTTTGTCGAGTGAATACGATACTTTCATAATTTCATCTAATACAACAGTTGAAGAGTACTATGTTGTTGAGATTAAAGTCATTCTTCTTGCTTTGGAATCAAGATCATTGAAAAGAATGACAAGGAGCCATATATTAGTGTAAATCTTGTAGTTGTTGCTGAATTTGATCAAAATATGGATGCTAGCTGGGTTCATGAGGCTAATTTAGCTCAAATATTCAATCGTAACTTCAAGCATCCTGGAATTTTTCGATGTCAGTTTCATAACAATCATCATTCTTATTTTTCTTCTAAAGCTTTCATGATAATCGAGGATCTCACCATAAGCAATATGGCAATATGTCACAAGGTGAATTTTCTTTTAATATTGGTCGTGGAACATTTAATTATCCTCGAGCTAGCAAACTTCATCCAACACCAAATCGAGTTTAATGTCAACTTTTTCATAAACTTGGACACACAGTTCTTGATTGCTTCTACAAATTTGACAAACGTTTCACATGTATTTTTCCAGCATTTAATCCTGCCAATATTCAAGTCAATTTGGTTTAGACCAACACTACTAGAATGGTAACTGGTATCCTGACTCTGGAGCCTTTAATCACTGCACTTCGGGCCTTCAAAACCTTATGACCAACTCAGTTTATGGTGGATCAAATAGTCTCTATATTGGTAATGGTTCAGGTTTGTCCATTTAACACAATGGATGCACTCTCTCTTCACTGAGCTTCGTATCCATCTGCCTCGAACCCCTGTGATTTGGTGTGACATTCTTAGCACCATCTTACTCACTGCAAATCCCATATTTCATGCTCACACTAAACATATTGTGTTGAACCTATATTTCGTAAGAGAAAAGATAGCCCTAAAAATGGTTCATGTTAATTATGTCCTTGTTGCCGATCAAATTGCTAATGGTCTCACCAAAGCTATCTCCAGCACTCGTTTTTCATTTTTCAAGACCAAACTTTGCATTGGTGAGTGTACCAATTTTAAGTTTGTGAGGAAGTGTAAAGAGAGTTAGTTGAGTCTGTTATGGGATTAATTAAAGGGGGTTAGTTTTCTATTATGTTTGTTGTAAAGTTCTTATTCATAACAGTTAGCCTTATTTGGTTTTCCTTTAATTTCTTTGTAGCTCGTTTCAGTTAGATTCAATACAAATACAGATAGATATTTCTTTTCTCATTCTCATTCTAACTCTTTTTTTCTACTTTTATTCTCTTTTCTTCTTTTATATTTGTTCTTAATCATGTCAAAGAGATAGAATGTATCTAATACAGCTGTATAAAATTTATTGAGCATTTGGGAAAAACTTAACTATACAAAGACAACTACATTAATTAAAACACGATAATGATTGAGGTCATCATTCTTTATTATAAGTTTGATCGAGTTGTTAAATAATATATTCCTCGTCCGGATTGGTATATGATTTTTGATTCCACAACGTACGTAGACCACCATTAATAATGAACTAGAAGACATTTATCACTAAAATATATAGTTATTTTGTCTCGTTGGATGTAAAATAAATTTGTCTTGTATATACATTTTAGTGCTACAGAAGAAGAAGAATTATCTCTATTTTTCCTCTTCTCTTTTTGAAAGGGTACCTTGAAGACTGCTAACACACAATTGTTTATACAATTAATGTTTATAATTTATGGGTTTTTAAAGTTTCATAAGTTTATACTTTATGAAGAAAAAAATATATTCTCTTCAATCATATGTAACTGATTCAGATCTGATTGGATTAAAAAAGACATAATTGAGCCGAAAGCTTTGTTCTTTCGAGAATCCAATTATTAAGGAACACAAATTATATAAAGAGAATTTTTATTTTTGGCGTCATATAAATGGAATATATATAAGTTTTGTCAATAAAAAATAAAATAGAATATATATAAGTATTTAATTATATAGTAAAATTTAAAGGACCCCCACGTCGTGCTGTCGTTTTTTGTCTTTTATTTATTGTTTACATTTTTGATCATTCTGCAAAAATTTCACTGCTCATTGCTTCTTTCCCACGCCTTTACAGAGAGAGAAACTGATGGGTGTGATGGATTCTGAATTACTTACTGCCACTCAAATTTATTGCCTTAACAAGAAATGAAAAATAAAATGCAAAAAAAGAAAGAAAAATAATAATACTATATTGTACTTAATAATAAAAGAAAAGGTTATATAGAGAAAAATGATTAGCCCCACATATAAAGTAATACTTCTCTCAGTGAGAGAGAGAGAGTCTTCTTGTTCTGATGAACACAAGCAAAACAGTGCATGCATGACAAGATAATATAATATCTCAGTTACATATAAATATAAAAACAATATTAATAAATAAATAAAGTCTACATTCTCATCATTATTAAAGGAGTAGAAAAAAAAAAGAAATTAAATATGTGGGATATGGTGGGGGATATGAGATCAGAAGAGTTAGATTTGGTTCACCAAATATTATTTTCAAGCAACAAGAAATGAATAAATAAAGTTAGTGCTTTTGGTGATCTCGAGAAATTTTGGGGGGTGGGGGGGTTTTAGCTGACAGTTAACAGAGGAGAAAAGAGTCGTAGATCGATCTATCGATCGATGGATGATAATGATGATGATGAATTAAATGACAAATAATAGATGTGACTCAAATCCAGATATGGTTCAGACTGTCTATGCTCGTGTGTGTTTTTGCGTTAGTTGCAATAGTATAGTACTACTACTACTATACTACTCTTCTCTCAATATAGTAATTGATCATAGAGAAGGGTTATTTGGTTCATTATTAATTATTTTTTTATTTTATTTTATTTGTAATGAGACTAACACTTTACTACAGTGTCAGTGACACTATATATATAGCTCTTTATTTTATTTTGTGTCATTAATGTCAGGTGTGTAAGAAAAATGATCATGATGTTGCATGATTAGCTAGGGAATGAATATAACAACTAGGAATGCACTTAATAATATATATTATATATGGTTGGTAATGTGAAAAATGTTATTAATATCATCAAATTAATCATGATCGTCGAAATAATATAATATAACACAGTTTAATTTCCACGATAATATATATTATATACATATATATATATAAATGTTTGTGACTGGTTTGAGGTCCCTGAGAATATGCCGCGAGCTGATTTTGACACATCAAAATGTATAAACCCTAACAAAAACTAATGTTTTTTTTTTTGTGGTTTTTATTTTCTGAAAATCTGTACTTTAACTTAATTTGGATATATCTTCTTTTGGGATTCTACTGAAAGATTGTATTAGTGTCAATCAGAGAATCTTTAATAAATATTATATAGATGAAATATATACTTTAGTTTTTGGAGAGAGCCGGCCAGCTTTATTAATTAGTTTTATATACAAACAACTTATATGCATGCATTAATTTAAGAGCTAGCTTCTGATTGTCAGGAAAAGATGTCATATATATATATATATATGTGTATGTAAGGTGAAACATATATAATGTAAAACTTAATGCAACAATAATGAGATAGAGAGTGAGAAAAAAAGAAGGGGGGGACCTGGGGTTTCACTGTGAGAAGACTTTTGTCTAAGGTTTCACTGTTTTGTCTGGTGTAAGTGTTGGTCAGATAATGGACACAGCAGTGTTGATTGCTGATCATGAAAGGGGCTTAACTTGGGCATGGAAAAGCTGTTTCATCAATATCAGTGATCATATAATATATATATGCATAGAAGAAAATTAAATAAAACTTTTCGTGAATCCAATCTATCTCTCTCTCTGATAAAGGGGAAAACAACTGTGATTTATATATAGTACTGTTTTGGATATCTCATACTATCTATAATTAAATGAGAGGTAGAGGATAGAGAATCAGTTTCACATGAAAAAATTGTATGTAGTAGATTAATTATAATATTATCACCAAAATATATGTGCACACACCACACTAGTGATATAAATGAGGTATATTATATATATATATATATATATATATTATTAGAACATTTAAGTACAGGTAATGTATATGTGAGTGTTCGTACTTCAACAGAAAAAAAGTTGTTCACACTAATAAAATATACACAAGAAAAAATATATAACTCCATATGTATAGTTTAAAGTCCCACTTCTTCGTTCTAATTTATACCTTTTAATTACTGTTTTGTAACTAGCAGTCATATATATATTAATATAGCGTAAATTATGTATGTAGGTATGAAGGTATGTATGTATACGTGTATGTAGTATGCATAAATAATCAAAACAAAAATAATAATTAAGAAAATGACATTCAGCTGATTAATCAAAGAAAAAATTTAATTAGCACAATATTCTGCAAAGAGAAAATCAAAAGGTGGTCCTCAAGATCAAACAAAGCGGAAGCAAAGGTGAAAGGTGAGAGCATATATTTTTATTTATACATATATAGGTCTAAAAGAAGAGTAAAGCCCTAGAGTTAGGGTGAAGAATAATCCTCTTTATTATAAGAAATATAGTAATATATAGTTTTTATTTCATTTATTCTTGAGAGAACCATAAAACAATGTGGACAGAATGTCAACTCCAATCCGCATGCGAATACCTTGATCAGAATTGCACTAATTACACACAATAAAAAAAAATAAAAGACATTATTTCATCCCATTACTTATTACAATAGTTATCTATAGCTATACTACTATACTGATCAATCAAGAGTAGTACAGCCTTTATTAATTAGGTCCCTATATAAATATATAAAAACCTACTCATGACCCCAAAAATAAGCTCACACACACAATAATACAAGGTTTTTGAATACTAATAATATAACTAAAACCCACCAAAAACAATATCAAATATATATAAATATATATAGACTCTCTAGCAGGATGAATGAAAAAAGCAAAAATATAGAAAACGACTCATCACGTGAGGCTACTATATAACAATTCCAAAAGACTCAAATTATATAAAGAAAACCCTAGATGAGAGATTTGATTATTATACCTTCTTCTTCTTTTTTATTTCTTCTTTCTCTCATCACAATTTGATCAAAGGTGTCCTTCTCCACCTCCTCCTTCGTTGATATTGTCATGACTCCAAGGGAGAGAAGTAGTATTGTAAGGAAGAGAAAAGCCACCACCACCACCAATTGGGTGATGATGATAGAACTGACTATCTCCCCCTCCTGCTCCTTGCCTTGGTGGACCAGACATCATTGGATGATCATGAATAATGTTATTCAGATGATGATGATCTGATACATTAGGGGCCAGTGGCGGGGGCGGGGGCATCTCGGTGCAGGCAAAGCGGATGAGATCTGCGTTGGCTGCATCGAGCTCCTTTTGCAGCCTATGGACTTGTCTTTGGAGGAAAGAAATGGCTCCAACACAGCCGTAGACAGGGTCTCTGACTCGGGCCTCGGCCTCGTAAGCCAGAGAGTTAACTGCGTCCTCCCTTTGGTGAGAAGGGAGGTCGTTGAGTAACTTTGTCACGTTGCTTGCACCAAAAATTTTGTGGACATTGGCGAACTTTTGTGGCTCCTCTGGTGGGAAGTAAGGCGCAAAAATGCAACCAGGCATGCATTTCCTCCTCAAGAACTTACAAGCTGCGCATGGTGAGTTGTACGTGCTCGATGATGATGATGCCATATTTTTCTCTATCTCTTTAGCTATCACTGTTTTTGCCTGATATATATATATATATATTATTCTATATATGCACCTACACATAGTATATCACAATGTTATTTTCATGCGTGATCATATATATGTCATGTAAATAATTGTTAAGAAACTTTACATATGGAGATTAGAGAGATGCTGTTCTTGTTAATTAATTAATTAACTGATATGTATATATAATACATATATTTATATGTGATTTTGATGATCATATATATAATGTCTTTACTACTTCCTCTTCTTCATCAATATACATAATTATATATATTAATAAATCAGATTTGAGATATTCGTTTCTCAAGTACTAGGGTTTACAAGATCATGCTACCTCTTCTTTAAAATCGAATTATTTATAGTTTTATAATAAGATGGAGGGCTACAACAACTCTCTGTCTTTCCTTTGTATAATTGTTTATAGAACTATCTCTTTTTTATCAATTAACTATACATTTTTCACAGATTAAATAGTTACTTATATATATATCACATATATACTATCTTTATCAATTATAGTAGCTAGTAATAATATATATACATATGTATATATTAGGTTTAAAGCAACTAGTTCTATTAAGACTCTCTTCACTACCTTTGTCCGATTAATTCTTCTCAAATAATTAGTTATAGAACAGATCTGATGGCAACTAATGATCACTGAAAGTATTAAAAAATAATATATTTAATTATGCTCATATAACAAGACAAGTCTCAAAATAAAATTATGTTCATGATGACAAAGCTTTGTTATGTATAATAATATGAAGATATATATACATATTTTTTGAGAAGATATAGATGAGCTGCCTGTATATATACCTGAAATAAATTAATTAAGAGATCCAGTATTATTAACTTTTTGTAAACACCTAATTAATTAACTACTGCATATATCCATATATAGAAAACAAAATATGCAACAAAGAAGTAGCAACTTTAATACAACACTTTTTCAAGTGTGTGTATTAATATATATATATTTACCTGATTATGATCCAGATAGGTTTCTTAGATCAAAATGAATAGATAAAAAAAGAAAAATACTACTTTCCTTTTCCCCTATTGTGAACTACTAGATCAGCTCTCAAATTAATTTCAGAGCTGGCTCTCTCTCTTAAATATACTTTGTAATCTGAGCATATATAACAGATTTACAGAAGGGTGATCTCCAAATGAGGGAACCCTAAGTTAATTATAAGAATAATGGAGAGAGATCTAGAGAGAGAGAGAGAGAGAGAGAGAGAGAGAGAGAGAGAGAGAGCTGCAAAGCTCAGTGGCTAAAAGGTAATGGGGGGGAAGGGAGGGAAATCAAAGCATTTAGTGGATGGAGAGGGAATGGAGGCAAAAGACAAAGGTAATAAATGGAAGGTACACTAAAAAAGAGTGACTATGACACTGCATCTAATAATAATATTATTAATAATAATAATATCAGGTTGTGTGAGGATGTCTTCATTCTTCATTCCAGTACCCTAGCTTACTTTTTTTCCCTTCTATATATTATAGAAAAGTTATTAGCATATTTATATAAATTTGTATTAATAAAATGGGGCATTCCAATTAATGTTGCAACCTTATAGTTATTTTGAGCTACATATATATAAGAGTTTTAAAGGTCATATAATTTATTAATATATATATATATATGGTCAATTAATGTGAATATCATTTACATGTATCGATCATGTCGACTTAATTAAATAGTTTTGTATGTTTTTTATAATAAGTACTTTATAATATTTTTGGCCAACTTGTATCAATTTATATATATAGGCTTTCAAAAAATTAAAAAAAAAAAAATACATATTTAGAGATCAGTAACTAGTGACTGAGAATTTACTATTTGGTGATACTAATTAACTCCCTATAGCTAATAATTACTTGCTCTGCCAGAGATATCTGACATATGTATATATATAGATTATAAGATATATTAAGTAGTCCGACTAGTGTTGATTTGGGATCCTGGGCTAAGAAATATATTCTGATCATTATATATATAAAGGCGATAAACATGTTAATTATATAAAATATACCACAATGAAAAACACAAAAAATATATATCAATAATAGAATATAAAAAACACAGCAACTATTATTCTTATCTCTTCACTATTTATACATAAGAACACTACACGTATTTTGCATATTATATATATAATATATTAGCTATCTAGAATAGTACTGTGCTGTTCTCCTCGTTTGCTATTAGATTCTATACTTGGTGTCAAAGAAGAAATAGTACTATTTCAATAGTGTACTCCAAAAATTACATATTTATAATCATAAGAATATTCTTCATAACTTCACCAATAAGCTAATTGAGTTATTTGTTAACGGTTTAACGCCCTATAGCTACACAAATACTCAGTATTGTACTACATGAGTGTTGCTTATATTTATAGATCTAGATATATAATATAGTTTGAATATACTGATTTGGTCTCAATATATTTTTTTTTCAAATATCAATATTAATGAGGGGAGATCAATATTAACTGATGATGACATTACAACAATACTAAAAAATAGGGTGGGAAGAGTCCGCCGATATTAATAGCAAAATCGGTCAGTATTTGGTATTACCGGCAGGGTTTCGCTGGAATTGTCCATCGGTATTACTCATTAATGAGTTCTAGCTCTTGCATAGACTTTTAATCAACTTTATTACAAGTTAATTAGAGGCTTCATAATATAGTAGCTATGGGAGAATATTATGAAGAAAGTACTGCCTTGCTCTAGCAGTATATATATATATACATATATATATATATATATAAATAGTTTTTGTGTCAAGGAAAAGAAAAACATCATGCATGTTTGTACATTAATATTTATGTAGCTAGCCTTTTTCTTTTTCTTTTTCGTTTGGACTTAATTAGTCTAGTAAATATACTATATACCAAATGTCTCTATCCATTGCATATAAATAAATAAAATCAGTTTCAAATTGATCATAAAGTCATGACATAACTACCTATATACCTTAACTAATTCTAGATTAAGAGTTTAAACGGCATAGAACTACATTTGACCATTTCCCAAAAGAAAGAAAAATCAATTTCATGTAGACTAGCCCTATACAATTTCATGTAGACCAGCTCTCAATTTCACATTTGTTCTAACTTTATTGATTCAAATCCTGAGATACATGTGTTTAATTATTAATTTATTTATTTGGGTGTGGATTGATGGATCGAATAGCTCCAACAAACTACGCAGTACTATACTTACTACTTCCATGCTTAAGGAATATTTTACAGCTCTAGAGTAAAGTAACAGCTACCTTTATATATTTAATGTACGGCAGGTTAATTTTCAGGATTCCTTTCACAGATGAATAATCCAGATTTGTGAAATAATTATTTAAACGATGACGTACTTGATTGTGACGTTTGTAATCCTGAAATGGATTAATTTTGTAGAAAGTCATTTAATAAGAAATAATAATAGTATATGTTCATAAATAATAGTGCAGTTATATGTATGATTAATTACTTGGTTAAACATTTCATATCAAAGCCTCTTCTGATAATTAAAGATATGTACACAAAACATGCACTAGCCTATTCAATATAGTGATTCATTAATAATGCTTATAAATTATAATTACCTAATTATGACTTGTTCCTCACTACTCTCCTTAAAATTAATATATATATATGTAAAAAATGAATATTGAAAAGCCGTTATATATTTCAAACCTAAACAATTTTTACAGATTATTATACCAATGAAAACGACCGAGATAAACACTAGCTCTACACACAAACATATTCTAATTTTTGTTTCAACAATTTAATAATTACTATGCTATATAGCTAGTATAAACCCAAACATGATGAGTTGCCAAAACAAAAGTGTACATGTGTATGTGGACAGTGTAATAAGAGAGAGAGGTAAATAAGTATATACGTACACATGTTTGTAATTACCAAAAGCAGGGTGCTCAACATAGCTATATATATATAAATATAAATATATAGCTAGGAGCAAGATGATCACTTGTAGAGGTAGGTGGTCGTGTGTAGGTATTCCCAGAGTGGGGGGACCTTAAGAGACAGTAGAAGATGTTTTTTTCTTCTTTTTTTATTTAACTATTTTATGTTGTTGTCTCATCAATCACTAGTGCTATAGCCTATAGTTCATTTCAAATATCTATAAAGATGAAGAATTAAGAAGATATATATATATATAGGAGAGAAAGAAAAGTCTTTATACATCGCTCTCATAGTCATTAATGTCACATATATATTATCCCTGTTTGTAGTTGGTCCCATTACATATATTTCTTCATCACCTTCCTAGATAAGGCTTACAAAATACCAAAAACTACTTGTGTTGTAGGCCAATGAGTGTCTCAGTGTAGACCAATGAAAATTGAAGAGATGAGCTGGGGTTTTTGAAGGGTTGGGAGCAATGGGTTTTTGGAATCTCTCATGAATGCCCCATTATATACACATGTATGAGATTCATTTTCTTTTATAATCTTTTCTTTTTGGTCATAAATACAAAAGGATTCAGTGCAAGCTGCTCAAAATTAATTCAATTTTTTTTTAATTTTAGTTATATAAGTGTGTCTCACATTTCTTACCCATATATCACTAATGATATCAGTACTTAGAATATAAATACACACAAAAATTTCCACGCAGTGTTATCAGATTTTTTTAGCTAATTATATTTATCAAAACTGAGAGCTACTGTTTTAAAAAGCGCAGACAATAGGTGTAATATTTGAGTACATGTATTATATATATATATTTAAGGGTAGATATCATTACTTTATAATAAAACTAAAATTAAACACTCTACAGTATTTAAAAATTTAAAAATAAATTTAAGATTGATTAGGTATTTTACAATTTAGATCTTGAATGGCTTACAATAAATTCAATTTTTCTTTTTTCAAAAAAAAAAAAAAACAAAACAAAAAAACAAAAAAAGAAAGAAAAAGCTTAAGTAATTTTATTTTATTTTTTATAAATCAAGCATCTTTGTTAAATGATAAAATAATAAGCAAAATGTCCCTATTATAAACACGATGAGCCTCAGAAAGAGTATATCGCCCCAAAACATATACAACTTTATTTACAGATTGTTTGAAAAAATAAAAAGAGATAAAACATAAATTATTAATAATAACTTCATAACAATCCAAAATTACACAGCCATGGGAGGGATTGTGTTTTTAATTTTATTTTTAATCAGATCAATGAATCACGTTAAGACTATCAAGTTCCAGCACTACATATACCACCTCAAAAAGTTTACCTATTTAAATCTTAATAATTTATATATTTTTATTCTGCAAAAATTAAAAAACCTTAAGTATTTAAGTAACAATTTAACTATTTTAGCTGGGAATATTAACCTTACATATAAACAGGATTTTAGTAAATAGTTGGCCCATAGTTTCACCAGACAATTCAATATTCTTAAAGCACGCAAATAATCAGTCCATTTTGTTGTCACCCTACTGTCATTTGTGCAACCAATTCTTTTGGGTTAATTTTCATCCAAACAAAATAAATAAATATT
Organism: Cannabis sativa; assembly: GCF_029168945.1. NCBI lineage: Eukaryota > Viridiplantae > Streptophyta > Magnoliopsida > Rosales > Cannabaceae > Cannabis > Cannabis sativa. The sequence goes on from NC_083603.1 coordinate 46,506,192, forward strand.
TAAAGTGGATGATTAAATTTATAGTGTAGGTACATGTAGCAATATGCATACATAAATATATAATAATATTATTAATTAGTATGATTTTTAAGGGAATATAATCAATTGTTAGTTAATTAATTTCTTAATTCATATTAGTTAATACTTAAAGATTCATCATAAATTATAAGTAGTTTTTCGTATGCCATCATTTCGTAATTAATTGAACATACTTTTATATATATATATATAGAAGAGGTTTCAATGGTTACATTTTTATTGTAACCATCATGGTTACATTTTTTTAAGCCATTGGATTACTATTAAATAGTTGTGATTAATTTAGAAATTAAATAAAAATAAATAATAAATAACTTGTAACCTGAAAGTAACCTAATCATTTATTTCCTTATAAAACTTTAATTAAGATTAATTATATTTTAAAATTAAGTTAATTATAATTATTAATTAATTTTTTGCAATTTATTACTATATAAGGATCTTTTAGCAATTTATTTTTTTATACTTAAATTATTTAAAATTTTATAGCAAAACTTTTTATAATTTAAAATTATACACATACAATTTCATAATTTAAATTTTATTATACTTGTAATCTTAATTTTAAATTATTACACTTAATTATTTAATTTTTTTATTTAAATATTTAAAAAGTAAAAAATCAAATAAATTGAAGAATTTTTTAGAAAAAAAATAGCTGCACTTGTTATTGATTGATTAGCTTGAGGCCTAATACTTAGTTCATATAATTGTAACAAAATAATTAAATATTACTTAAAAATAATTAATTATTTAAAAATTTATTATAAGAAGAGAATTTTAATTTGTGTCAAAAGAAATTTAATTTTTGTAAAAAAAATAAATTTTATTGTAAATATTATAATTAAATGGCTTAATTATTAAAATAATTCAAGTAAGGATTTAAATATAAATATTAATTGCTAAAAGAGGTCTTGTTAAATATTTAATTAATTATTTTAAGAAAATAATTAATTATAATTAAATAATTCTAAAAAAGGAATGTCTACTATTTAATTAATTATTTTAAGAAAATAGTTAATTATAATTAATTAAATCTAAAAAAGGAAAGTCTACCTATTAGTAACCTGCTATTACAGGTTAAAGAAAAATGTAACCATATGGTTACAATAAAAATGTAACCATTGAATAGTCACCCATATATATATATATAATAAATAATGTTTATTATACCTGGTTAATGTTTCTGTTGTTATAAAATAATATAAAATAATATAAAGTAGATGAGAAGAAAGAAGAAGAAGATGAAGAGAGAAAGAGAAAGTGAATGAGAATTTCTGAGTTGTTTATTCCAATGGGGTGAACCCCTATTTATACAAATACAAGAGTGAGATATTAAGAAACTAAGAAAAAGGGAAACTAAGGAAAAGAGGAATGTTGATTACAATTAATGACAATAAATAAAAGATTTGGACATCCACATAATTAATAATATTTATAACACTCCCCCTTGGATGTCCATAATAGCTGCCTTATTAAAAATCTTGCTGAAAACTTGGTCAAAGGAAAAAGAGTATAGTGTAAACTAACTCCCTCCCCCTCATTTAGGCATTTGTGGAGATCTTCTAATCGACGAATTTCGATCTTGTCTGCCGTCTTCTCAAATGTTGATGTTGGTAATAACTTTGTGAATAAGTTTGTAAGATTGACACTTGATTGAATATGTTGAACACCAATATGCATTTTCTTGAAGCGTATAAAGAAGAATTTCGTGAAATGTGTTCTAACTCTATCTCCTTCAATGTACCTCCTTTTAGTTGAACGATGCAAGCAGTATTATCCATAGAGAATTGCTTGGGTTGATACTTCTTTATTGAGTGCAATCCATATGTTTCCCGAATATGCTATGTCAATGATCTCACTCACACACATTCTCTACTTGCTTCATAAAATGCAAGTATGTTAACATGATTTATAGTTGCCTCGTTAAAAACCTTGCCAGAAAAACCCAGTGGGACAAAATCTGAGCTAGGGAAAAAGAGTACAATATATATTTCATATTCATAACTATATGTAAGTTGCCTCGTTAAAAACCTTGCCAGGAAAACCCATTGGGACAAAACCTGAACTAAGGGAAAAAGAGTGCAACATGAATATGTCTCCCCCTCATGCACATATGATCCATAATTCTTTTGGTGATAATATATCTCATAAGATTATTGTAATCACTTTTAAAATATCACCATATATAATCTTTGATCATATATTTTCTATAACTCTTCCAGAGTATGTATGGACTTCTAAATTATAGATGAGGGGTTCGTGGAACATTAGTCTTTATCCAACTAATTGTATCATTCATGTGTGTACACAACTTTGTTCATACGAAAATTTAAAATTTCAATTAGATATGAACATAACACATTAATGGTACTACAAATTTTCATTTGTGACAATGATGGTACTCCAAGACCATATATTTATTCCATCTTGTTTTATGATCTTAATTTTCATATCAAATGATCATATATCCATAATTCTTAATACATATGAAGTACTTCAGGACTTCAATACTAATGAACAAACTTTATACATTTAATATTTCTCGATATACAAAAGAAATAAAAGTTTGTTCTTCAATTAATCAAAAACTCTTCAAGAGTCTATCACAACGTATAATTTACGTATTTATATTGCATAGACAACCATAGGTATTTTTCAAATAATAATTTACTTACATGTCTTTATTTCATACAAAGATCTTTGTCATATAGTGCGCGCGACTTTGAATTTATATCACTTAAGACATGTATTAAATTCTTCTAGAATTTTTAGATAAGGCTTATTTCAAATTCTCACTATATTAGGAGCTCCAAATAAATAACCTTTTGTTGCAACATTTATGTGACGCTTATAAATCCTCATAAAATATATTCCAGGCTATAATCAAATCATGATTATATTTTCTCAATATTTAAGCCTTACTTCAATCAATCTCATGTCTATGCAAACTTTGTACAACAATTCATTATGTACAAATACATATATGCAAATTTCTCATTAGAAATATTTATTTGCACACCCTACAAGTCTTACTTCACTTTATGTGAGTAAATTTGCCTGGATTGCGTCATAATATTTTGGCCAAAAATCAAAATGTATGTCGATGATTCTCGACAAATCTAATACCATGATCCTTGCTATCTCATGTTAGTTTATTGCATATGCAAACATTCAATATTTATTGTCGACAAAAATTTCAATAAATGATAATTTCCTCCCATATTGACATAACTTATAGAGATCTCTTTAAATTACATATTTTTCAAATATGTTTATCATTTATAGGTACCTATATAGAATCACTTCAGGGATTCAATTATGATCAAATGTGTTATGTCTAACTTCTCTTGGGAGTCTTTTCGAGTACCGTTTTCATCACGGTTATCATTTTAATGCTTTATAACATTAAGGTATCTCCATGAGTACCTCTAGATTTAACAACTTCAGGGCAAATCAAATGAACATTTATTAATAATTTCTACATTGTTCATTTACGCTTCAGGCGTTTTCAACTCATTCTATCTCAACTTTGAATAATATTGATTTGCAGTTGGTATATATCATTTTGAACTATATTGTTCTTATATACTTTGTGCAAGGATCATTTTTCAAAAATTATCATCATCCCAACTGCTTCTCTCCCCCTGATCGAGAGAATTTTTAAAAATTGTGATATCTAATAATATTAATATACCTGTAGGGATTTCAGTATATCACAATGAATCAATATTTGTTTAAACTCATATATACTATATGACATTGAACTTCAGGTTCAATAAACTTCAGTTTCAAGTTCAATCATTATGAACTTAATTCATTTATAAGAATGAGTCATACGTGTATAATTAGAAATACATAAATTTACACATTTTGTAAATGCATGATTATATAATCTTATCACATCGATAAGAAACTATGCAATAAAAATCTAACAATGGCTCAAGATTGTTAAGAAAATATAATTTAAATATTTTCTATTTGCAAATATATGCACATTCTTCTTTTGAGCCTTATAAATAACAATGAGAAGAATCTTTTGGTTCTTCAACAAAATTTAGTCAAATTCTTTGACAATTTATTGCATATGATTGATCATGTCAAAATAATTCAATTCATGAACTTCAGGTTCACTATAATTTGTATTTCAATGAAACTTTCAAAATGTAATGTAAATTCATTACAACATAATCATTACAAGTTTCATTTTTATATACACGAATAATATAATTATATTATTCTCCAAAACATATACACTCTTCAGGAGTCACTATTATGTTTATCAAACTTTATATTTCTTCAGGAATCACTATCATCAATTCAATGATGTGTATAATGTAAAATGTATATGACAACTTCATCATGTTGTTATAATGGTCAGATAGATATAACCATAATATATCATTCATGTTTCCTGGTATCTTTTTAACAAGTCGTCTAATTTATTAATAGACTATTCATCAGTCTAATTATCATGACTTGATATATTATATATTTAAATGTACAACCAGTACATACAATAAGCTATTTCTTATTACTTTCATAACTAGATAAAAGTTATACATCAAGTACATACAAATATATTTTACTACTCCAAGTAGCAATTGTATGTAAGACTTCTTCAGGAAGCTTTTCAAATAATCATTTTGTGATTCTTTATCACTTTGATTATATTAAATCACTAACGAATATTAGTAAATTATATATCCACTTTTGGGAATATGCAAACTGAATTATATAGTAACTATATATATACATATCCTGTACTAACAATAGTTTGAAACTATTGATTTCAAGAAATAATAAAATATGTATATATTAATTTGCTTCTGGCATTACCAATATATGTGAAATCTATATTCTTTGAAATAGAATTTCATGTCTATTCATTCTCTTTAGGTGATGATATTTAAATATTCTAAATGTACAATAAGTTTGTACAATTCACATTCTATTAAATAATCAAGTATACTTTTATCTTGACTATAAGTGCGTCCGTACTACAGGTACGCGACCACTATTATTCAATTCCACACATGATATATAGATTTCATGCACTTTGATTGTGTGTGGTATCTCATCTTTTGGTTGTTTCCAATTTCTTTTGGAAATATTTGAGTAGCAAACAATGCCATTGATTATTTAAAATCATTACATTCACTTCAGGGAATGACGTTGAACAAGTGGAATATTATTATAAATTTCTTAAAAATTTATTACTTGTTCATATATAAAAAGAAATTACTCAGCAATTTCTTTAACAATATTTCAAAGAATATATGAATACAATTTTTGCATAATCTCCAAGATGTATGCAAAATTTGATCTTTAATATATGTCACATGCAATAATTTCCAACATTGCAAGTAATAACAATGTATAGTAACATGACTAATACAAACAATCTTTAAAAGTAGTTGAATTCATTTCGTATCATTCTCTGCAAGGAATGATGAACAATAAATACATGTCTCATGTATTTAAATAACATTAGTCATGCTCACTGTTATTCTTATACTTTGATGTTTCAATGCAATTTTCTTAACATTCTTTTTAGGTATTCAAAACCCACTATAAAATTGCATCAATAATAATCATTTTTAATGATTCTTTAGTTGTATTCACATAAATACAATCATTTTTTTTGACAAATATAAAACATTTACTTCAGGAAATGTTTGTCAAAATCTATATCGATATTAGATTACTTTTCATTGTCCTCAAAGAATACAAGAACATATATATATATATGTATTCATCTCTTTCATTATATATTCATCAACTATATAATGAATATTACGTTTGCATAATCTTCAGGATATATGCAAGATTTTATTGAGGACGCATAATCATCAAGATATATGCAATATTTTATCGAGGATGAATAATCTTCGGGATATATACAATTTTTTTATCGATGATGCATAATCTTCAGGATATATGCAATATTTTATCGATGATGCATAATCTTCAGGATATATGCAATATTTTATCGATGATGCATAATCTTTAGGATATATGCAATATTTTATCGATGATGCATAATCTTTAGGATATATGCAATATTTTATCGATAATACATAATCTTTTGGATATATGTATAATTTATATAGATTTTCTCTATCATATCATAGGCACACATATATTGTAAATATTATGAATGATAAGAACATAATATATATATATATGAAATTAATAATAAATATATAAAAACATATACATACATATATAATATATAGATATATAGATAAAAAGAAAAAAGAAAACAAAAGATTCTTGAAATTGTTTCAGTCAGATAAGTATATATATAAATATATATTTAGTGTATCGTGACTTTGAAATAATTCAAGAACTTTAACAATATACTTACATTGGGACTTGGGCAGAGACTCATGCTTGAAGCTTGGGCAGAGACTCGTGCTGATAACGTGTTATAAAATAATATAAAATAATATAAAGTAGATGAGAAGAAAGAAGAAGAAGATGAAGAGAGAAAGAGAAAGTGAATGAGAATTTCTGAGTTGTTTATTCCAATGGGGTGAACCCCTATTTATACAAATACAAGAGTGAGATATTAAGAAACTAAGAAAAAGGGAAACTAAGGAAAAGAGGAATGTTGATTACAATTAATGACAATAAATAAAAGATTTGGACATCCACATAATTAATAATATTTATAACATCTGTTATTTAGTTGTTTAATTATAAATGTTTATTTATTTCTTGAAGAGAAGATATATAATTATAAATAATATAAAAGAAAATGGACACTGAGTTAGGTGCAGTAATGTATACTGAATATTGGCACTATCTTTTTGTTAAGCTAGCTCTTAAAATAAAAGAGATGACTGCGAAAAATCTGCAGAGTTGATTGGGTATGTAGGTACACACCATGTGGATAATATTATGGGTCAATGGAGGCAAATTAATTTAAAGACCTCAATTTGGTAACTGTGATCATTACGATCAATTTAACAAAAAGTTTTGCCCTAATGATTAGACATGTGCTTATTCCACCCATTCCAAAATTGTTATCATTGATTGATGAATATTAAATACTCATTACTATATTAAAATTTAGGGTAAATACCATTTTGGACCTTGTGTTTTGCAAAAGTTATAGATTTGACCCTGTGTTTTGTTAAATGACAAAATGGACCATGTATTTTCTAAAATAGTAAAAATAGGACCCTGAGCTTAATTTTTGACAACTTTTGTTTTAATACAACCAACTTGAAGATAATGCTTAATACGAACAGATACAAAAAATGTAAATAGTTTTGTCATAGCACTTTTAGATCGGATTATAATTAAACTTTATTTTGACAAAAAAAAATCAATTTAGGGTCCTATTTGTACTATTTTAAAAAATACAGGGTCCATTTTGTCATTTAACAAAACACAGGGTCCAATTGGTAACTTTTGTAAAACAGAAGGTCCAAAATGGTATTTACCCTAAAATTTAAATTTAAGCTTGATTATTAGCCTATATGTTATATACACAATAATTTATTTATTATAGGGATATGACAGAAAAGCTATCTGAATTTTATATTTTTTAACACTTAACCACAAAAATTAAAATTTTTGTAGCAAAACTACCCAATTTTTTTTCTGTTTTCTGTTAGCTATTTATCCCTTCCATCCAAAAAAATTATGTTAAGTGTCATGGTGGACATGCCACAGTGTACACAAGTATACACATGGCAAATTTTTAGTGGTTCACGTAATTTTAATTTTATAAAAATTAATATAAAATTATAACAATAATAAAAAAAATAAATAAATCAATTTTTTTTCTCAAAAAAAAAAAAAAATTATTTCCTTTCTTTTTCTTTTTCTTCTTCCTTTTGCCTGGAACCAACCGAGTTCCTTCTTCTTCCCCTGCGACTAGAACCAGCCGTTCCTCCCCACAGTGAACCCTGCGACTACTCTCTCTCTTAGATCTGTTCTCTCTTTCTCTCTCTCTCTCTCTCTCTCTCTCTCTCTCTCTCTCTCTCTCTCTCTCTCTCTCTCTCTCTCTCTCTCTCTCTCTCTCTCTCTCTCTCTCTCTCTCCACGTTTAGCTGACTACTACAAAAACTCCATTTTAGGTCCACTAAAATTGGACTAAATAAGTATTTTCAGTCCATTTTGTGTTGGACATAATATCCAGGGACATAAAAAGGGTATTTTTCTAGTCCAAATATTTCTAGTCTAAAATTGATGGACATGATATTAAGACTCATACTAGGAACCCCACTCTAGTCAAAGTGTGTTGGACGTGAAACACCTTTTTTATAATTTCTTTTATTTAAATTATACACCAAATTAATGAAAAATAAATTTTCATTTGGGAACATGGACGTGGTGATTTGACTCTCATTTGCTAGTTGTAGTGATTCGAAGAAAATTTTATAATTTATTATGATATTAACTATAATAATTTAGTACAAATAATTAATACTACTTTTAGATTTTTTTTTTTCAAAAAAAAAATACTATGAGATTCTAACACAAAACAATACCAATTTTAAATTAAACACAAATCATATATTACAAATGAAAAAACTTAAAAAATTAAAACATGTATGTATAAAAACTTAAAAACTTCAATTACACGACTGGCATGACCAAAGTTATCTCTCTCACTCTCTCCTCTTTCTCAACCTAATATAGTCCTACCTATCTTTTTCTCCAACTGATAAATCATAAATCAAACTTAAAATATGTATATGTTGACCTCTCTTTTAGCCAACGACAGTGAGTCAAATAATAAAGCGATTAAGTAATGTAAGTGAAAGAGAACAAAAACAATAAAGTAAAATGAACACCAAATTTTAAAGAGGTTTGGCCCCATAAGTGTAGTAATAGCCTACTCCCCTTGTATTGTATTGACTTAAGAGAAGGAACAAAGTGTTCTTCTTCTTAAAAGCTCTTACAACTGATATCTGAGTGTGTTTCTCTTTTAGATCACTCTTTTCTCTCTAGAATATCTCTCTGGGGTAATTCTTTCAATCCCTTTCATAGTGAAGTTAGGTCACTGTTTATATGGGCTTAATATATGAGGAATGGTTTCTCTTTTGCTTGCGATGCACAAAATAGGAAATCACAATAATTCTATAATTACAATATATTAAATAGGAAACTATAATAGGTTGCCATTTTTTTCTGACTCAATCCCACGATTATAGGAATTGTCTTCGTTTCTAGACACAACGAGATTATTCTCTAAAGTTGTTGTCTCTTGTAAGTCGCTCAACTCAAACACGCTTCTACCTAATCAGATGTCTTCTCCATAATCATGCTTGGATAACCGACTATTAAAGATGTTGACCAGTCAGGTGCAGGCTGCTAAGGACATTTTCCTCTGCTCAGGTATCAGAAATATAGGACACGTGTTATTTGATCTATTGCCACGTCAATGTGCAAAAAACTGGATAATATTTACCCCCCAAGTTTGCGCGGGACCTTCCTGGTCGCACGAGGACTTCACTCAGTTCAGAGTCTTGTCCGGATGGGTGATCTGTGTCCTAGGCGTCGAATGAGGAACAGATGTGACCCTGACTAGGGGTCTCTTCAATTTTGGCTCATTTAATGCTAACTGACAGTCCTACCTCGAATCATAGCTCGATGTCTGCGCGTGCTAACGGTTACTCTGCTTGTAATGAGTACATAATGTATACTTTGGGGGGGGGGGGGGCGAATTCGAGGAGTTTAAATTTTTGAAATGATTATTTCCCTTTTTGAACTGCTTATAAATAGGATCGAAAACCTCCAATGATCCTTTTAGCCATTTTCATTCCTAAAAAACCAGAGCAAAAAATTCTTAAGCGAATTTTTCTCTTAAATTCTTTGAAGGATTCCCAGGAACACTCTCGACAACATCATCCGAGCAAAACAAGAAGCTTCAAACTAGTGAGTAAGTTCTTTATTTCCTTCTTTTATACATTTTCAATGAAATGCATGCTTAATTTTTGGGTTTCTGGCCATGAATCTTGCCTGTTCTAGAACTGTTCTAGGATACCCATAGAAATTCTAGGTTCGAAGTTTAGAAATCTTGAATGTGCTTAACTACCATGACGTCTGATTTTAAGTGCGCTTCATTTTTAACCTTACAATATCCATTTTCACTTATCCATTAAGGGTTTAGTGAAAATTAAACTCCAATTCGAAGTTTTGAACAACTGGGTTGAAAATTCCATGTCTGAGTGAAATTTTTGTTCTTGATTCCCCAATCAGACCTGATCGGTACATTCAACCTGTTTTATTCGTTGCTCCGACCTGATCGGTTTGGAGAACATGTTCAAGAGTCCTCCCACAGTCGACAAGAAGTCTAAGAAAAGAGCTACCCAAGTTGGTGATGCCTTGGGTTCTGCCAAGAAACCCAAAAGGACCAAAACCACGACCAATAAGAAGAAATCATCAGGCCAACTCACCATCGAGCCAACCAAATCTCCATAGAAGGAGGTCCCAACTGCGATGAGTGTCAATGAACAACCCACTGGGTCAATGCACCAAGTGAAGTTCTTTGGCCCTCGTCTAGAGATGGTTCTCCTCAAACCCTCATGGCCGGGACTGAAGGCTCGCAGCTCTGCTCATTGCACGCTTCCAATGGTTGGCGTCACTTCCAGAGTCTTAGGTCTACCGACTGGGAGCTTCTCACGCGAGGCAGCTCTAAGGATCTGGCAAAAAAGGGTTATGAACTCATGCATCAAGTTAGTTTCCTTTTCTCCTTGTTCTCACTTTTCCTCATTTTATTATCTTTACTTCTTTTAATATGCTTCCTTCTCGCAGGCATTTCTTCTTTCCTTTGCTATCCATCATAGGTCGTCTCAGCGGTCTGAAATGCATGAGGTTGAGCTTCGCCAGAGCAGGGAGCACAGGGACACCCTGGCCAAAAAATGGAATGACTCTATGGCCGAGGTGTCTCGTGCAAAGGAGGAGGCTGAAAGGCAAGATCAGGTTGACCAGAAGACAATCAAGGAACTTGAGGATGCAATCAAGTCCCTCCATGGCGATCATGACAAAAAGCTCAAAGAGGCGGAAGCTGAAACCAAAGACAGGGTTAATAGCATTGTCAGAAGGACCATTTATCAAGCCTGGTTGGCTAACCCTGACATGGACTTCAGCTTCCGGGTGAAGGAGCTGATACTATGCTTACCTTATGCGAGAAGACCAGGAGAGAAGAACTTGGCGAGGAGGAAGAGGTTGAGGTGGAACAAGAAGATTTATCCAAGTCTTCTACAATGTAGGCTTGGTTTTTAACCCTTTTTTTTTATTTAGGAAAATGGCCAAGTGGCTGAGACAATAGTTTGCCCCTTGAGGCATTTTCTATTGTAAAGACAAATTTGTATTGTTGGATGGCCAACTTTGCTTTTATTTTATCTTTTTATTTATTGCCTCGCATCTTTATTCTTGAACTTAATATATTTGTTTGTTTGCATTTTTTATTCACTACTTAATAAACAATTATATTTTGATCAAACTTTAAATACTTTAAGTAAGTATTTTTATTAGTCTCGTTTTTCCTTTAATAATATTGCTTAAGTAGTTAAAATTAATTAACATGGTACATATGGAGAGATGATCTCGAGGACACACCCTTGTTAGTTTTTGTTTACTTGACTTATTTAAGTTGGTATTTGGTTTAAAATATTCTTTTTTCTATAACAGATATCGTATTTTTCTTTGTTTTTTTTTTGTTAAATATTTAAAAATATTAAATGTGAGAATGGAAGAGTAGAATAAATATTGATCATGGTGGTGATCATTAATCAGCAACAGTATATTTGGAAAAGGTTACTTAAAGCGCTTAAAAATGTTCAAAAGCACCTTATTTTTGATTATCTGTTATTAATTATATACCTTTGCCAAGGAATAAAATCCGAGGAGTTATATTCCCAAGCTGCAAAGTAAACAAGTATATATATGTTTTAGCATGAATTAATAAATGTACCTAATTATTATACAAATATATTAAAAACAAACATATATGCTTGTCATTACATATATATAAGATCGATATGTAATTAACTTTACTATTGTTCTTCCAAAATGAATCCCCTATATAGCTAGCTATTGCCTTTTTTAAAAAAGGAATCGATGGACTTTTTTTTAATATATACATATGGCCATGTAAAGAAAGGCATGCTCATTTGCCTAGCATAGCCTTTTTCTTCTTTAATTTTGTTTTTTAATCTAATGAAATGTTGGTGCGAATATATACATAAGAAAAATATTTTTTTGTTGTTGCATTTTCCAAATGTAAGAATTTGCATTAAAATTGTTGTTGTGATGATGAATAAGATTTTTCAAAGCTTATTCAAGAGCTGTTATTATTATTATTATTATTATTATTATTATTATTATTATTATTATTATTATTATTATTATTATTATTATTATTATTATTATTATTATTATTATTATTATACGATGCTGCTCGAGAAACCCTTTTGCTACCAGTTGAGCTTTATGATTTTTGACAATGTTATTAGGGTTCTCTTTCAGCTTAAAATTCCACTTACACTTTAATATCCTATAAAAATTATTATGATAATTAAATTGGCATATTTTATTAAATATGTGATTGTATTAATGTTGGGGTAAGATTATGATCTTACTTAAGTTAATTGTATGATAATTAGTAAAAATTTAATAAGTGGTTAATAAAGCGTAATTTATTAATTACGAAGATTTTATCAGATATTGTGGGAATAATAAACATTATTTATGTGATAAAATGTTTTTGGGCGCCCGACCTCCGTGGGAGTTTGGCGGAGTGGTCAGAAATGTCACGGCAATAAAGTATGGATTAAATAGGAATTATATTGTACTAGTTTAGAACATTAAGTTGTTAGTTTAGCAGATTAGTTAGGAATTACCTAAGTTACCCCTAGGGGTATGTTTGGGTTTAAGTGTAGTATTAAGGGCAAAATGGTAAATGTGCTAAGTTGATTTTAGGATTTTGATTAATAGTTTGGTATTATCTTGTTAGATTAGATAAGATTTTATATTATTAATATTATTAAGTGTATATGCATGAGATAAAATAAAAGTTTAGAAAAAGAAAGAAAAATTAGAAACCCATCACCTTTCTCTCTCCTCTCTTTCAACTCAAGGGAACCAGCTGAAGCTTAGGGAGAATTCAGCCCACTTCAAGCAATTTCTTGGCAAAATTCATAGTACTAGGTGTTACCCAAGTTGAGGTAAGTTCTTGGTATCATTTTCTTTGATTTTCCATAAGTTTTGAAATGATTTTTGGTTAGGGTTTTAGGGTTTTAGAATTGTGGTGTTGAGCTGTGATAAGAGGGTGTTTTTAGGGTTTGTTTAGATTCTAATTAGAGGTATTGTATGGCTGTTAGGATTGGAGTTGTAATTATGGTTTAAAAGCTTAACCTTGGCTTTTCTATGGTGATTTGAATAATTTGATGAGTTGTGGTGAATTGATGATTTGGATATGTTATTTATGTGATATTGAATTGTTCTAGAGATTTTGGTTAGGTTTGGTGGTGATTTGATCATTTTGAGGGAAGAAAACCCAAAAATTTCTTCCCTGTCAAAACTGGTCGACCAGTTGGTTCTGGTATGGCAAAACTGGTCGACCGATTGCCCTGCAGGAAAAAAATTTCTAGGTTTTCTTCGAGTTCAATTTTGGCTCTGGGTGGTACCTAGTATCTAATTTAGGTTATTTAGATGTTGTATGGCCTATTTTGAGGTTGTTGGAGATTACGTTTTGTCCGGTTACGGGAATTAAGGTTTGTCCCCGAAATTTTGGTTTAAGGCATTTATTGAATTTTTTTGTTGTAGTGACATAGGATTGGGATCGTCAAACTTTGTTTTCACCCAGGTCGGCCCGCACGCCTGACATTGAATTGAGGTAAGAAAAGTTTTATGCACTGCTAAGCGTGTTGGTAAGAAACGATTATTATCGTTTGTGACTCGATTACGATCAAGGTAATAATAAGAAACGATTATTATCATTTGTGACTCAATTATGATCGAGGTAATAGTAAGAAATGATTATTATCATTTGTGACTCGATTATGATCGAGATAATGATGTGGAACGATTATTATCGTTTGTGACTCGATTATGATCGAGGGAAGGACACGGTCATTACCGTTATTGAGATTAAATAAAGATACGGTCATTACCGTTATGAGTAATTACTTGTTGAAACTGCAGATAGGTTTCTTACTTACCGTTTGCTTTATCGGACAACGATAGTGACATAGATAGCTCGTGGATAACGAGTGGTAAGGGTGCTTTATGAAGCATTGAGATTATGTGATTGTGGTGATGTGTGATTAGAGTGCTTTATGAAGCACTGAGATTATGTGATTAGGTATTGAGTGAATAATCGTAATTTGTAATGATGGGTTGCCATGATTATCTTTTAATGCGTAATATACGTGTTTGTATAGACTTAGATTATATTTACATGCTGAATATGTAATGAATCACGAATATATATATTATGTATGACACATATTTCCTCATCATTGAAATATGAAATACATTATGTATACTAACACTGGTGGTAAGGCTAGCCGATACGCTACCTACCCGACCTTCTCGAGCATCTCGAATGGCCCTAAGAACTTAGGGCTCAAATGTTTTGAGTTTGCTGGAGTCTAACACATCTGCTAACAATCCTATACATCTACTATGTCGTAAATCCTTTTCCTTTAAAGCTGAAATGATTAGAATCTGAGAACCATGAATGGATCCTACAAAACAAAAGGCTCCTCATCCCTAAACTGAAAGATTTCCATTCCCAGATTGACGTCCCATTCGCCAATTCTAACTTTATGAGATCAACACTTAACTTTCTGTCAAATGTCTTAATCCATAAAAATTAATCTACCTTTTAGAAATAACCAACTTCCTATTAAACTTACTAATCATTTTAACTGCCACCTATAAATATATTTAAGAGTCAAATAATATTGAGTAGAAGGAATTATTGATGAGAAGCTGACCTGTTGTTATCGACGAATTAGTTGCAGTGTCAGCCTATGTAATAGCGAACACTCGAGCTAGGATAGTAATTTCTCCTCTTCTTGACTCTGCTTTCTTCAATTGAGGGAAGTCCTTTTTTAAATTCCCCACAAGACCACACTGAAAACATGTTCTTCTGTTGCATTCACCTAGATGATGCTTTTTACAACGAGGACACTCAGGATAAGTATAAGTTTGACAACCACCTCTGTTTTGTTTTCACGAAATCTCTTACTCAGACTCGAGTCACTTGGTGCTGGATGAGTTTTTCTTTTCTAGTCTTTGTTGGAATCACCACTATCCCTAACATAACCAGAAGTAGGAAGAGTGTTGGTCCCACAAGCACTAGAAGTCCCCAGGGGCTTTTGTAAAAACTCAAATGCACCTTCGGCTCAAAGAGCCTTATCCACCATCTCAGCATACGTGATGGTATCATTAGTAGTAATGACCAAATCATGCTCAATCTTGGCATTCAATCCAGACAAGTACTTCTTTTTTTTTTTTTTGTTTTGCTAAAATCTATGGGTACTATACTTGAAGCTAACTTAGCAAGTCGATCAAATTTTGTTGTATATTCTATCACTGACATATCCTCTCCTTGAATCAACTCAGTAAATTCTTTCCTCTTGCTACTACGAACTCCTTTATTGTAGTACTTAGCATTAAACATATCTTCGAATTCCTCCCAAGTCAATGTAGTGACGTCGCGAGTGAGAGATACCATTTTCCATCACACGAGAACGTCTTCCTGCACTGAAACTGTAACACCCTAACTACCTTAGGCGTATTACGTGATTTTTAAACGTACTGTGCAGCTCGTTGCTAATCAACGAGGTTTATGGAAAAACGTGATTAATTAAAATTTTGCTTCTTGATTAAACTTGTAAAACATATTACAAAAGACTCGGGATCCCGATTATAAAAATATTTACAAAAAGTTTAACTGTTTAACTATTACATCAAAATAAAAGTCGTCTAACGACAGTTACAAAAATCTCAGCCTTGCTGTCCCGAGGATCGTACGCTCCAGGCCTAACCGCCCCGACATGTACAATCTCATAAGCTCGCTCACGGTCCATCAGCTATAGCCTTGCCTTTACCTACACATGAACATAAACTGTGAGTCGACAGACTCAGTAAGAAAAGCATAATAATATCATACATAACTAACTGCCGTGTCCAACACGATACTGAGTCCCGCTACTGCCATGTCCAACATGGTACTGAGCCACTACTGCCATGTCCAACATGGTACTGAGTTTTGAACGTTCAGGGGACGGTACTATTGACAAGTATCCTCCTGATCGGTCGAACCGGTCATACTCCGCCGCCGGTCATACTCCGGCTGTCTGCAGAACGGGATAGGTCAATAGCACTGAACCACCAACCAAGTGTCAGCCTGATCGGTCGAACCGGGTCATACTCCGGCTGCTGGTCATACTCCAGCCTGTACCGACGTGACAGGGTTGGATGGTTCGAAGCCTAAATACATAACTAATGTAATCTAGCAGGCTTCCTACATGCACACTAAACATGTAATCTACATATGCATACTGTTATACTAATCTTACCTGGATTCCGATTTCAGGTGTGCTTGGTCAACCCGACCGGAATCGAAGCCGAGCTACGGACACGGCTCCTAAACCATAAAAATCACAACGCTATAAGTGACACGCTAAATCACTTCCCGGGGACTAAAACTTGAAACTAAAAGTTTCCCTATCGATAAAAAGCATGGCAATACCCCTAAAAACATAAAAACGAGGAAAACTAGGGTTCTGAAAAATCCCCCAACCGGTAGACCGGTTGCCCAACCGAAATTCCGGTACTGGGAAATTCAGGACCCCCATCCGAAATTCCGGATGCACAACCGGAATTCCGGTTCCTCGCAGGCAGCAACTTCAAAAATTCATAACTCGACCAATTCAACCCCAATTGGCACCAAACTTTCCAGACCTGCTCTAAACCTTCCCTAGAACAAATCTAAGGCAACAAACTAACCCAGAAACCACAGAATCAAAAATCACCATTGGAGCTCAAGCTTTGAGTTCCAAACTCAAGCTTGAGCAAATCCACCTAAACATGCATTCCACTAGCTTGATTCAACTTAAACTAGCATAAAATCATCTCTGAAAACAATTAGAAACTACAGCAACAATACAGAAACAGAATCACTATAATTTCCTCCAAAAATCATGTTTTTGCAAAGAAAACTCAAAGCTTAACAATCTAACCTACATGCTTTCATCATAGCTCAATTAATATCAATTAACATGCTTTAAACCACATATATCCACAACAAAATCACAGCAGCAACATATACCAAAATCATGCATGCATTTCATCAATTTTCATAAAAAAATCTCAAGAAAACTAATTAGCAAAAGCAAGACAAGAATTACCTTGATTAGAGACACACTAACAAGCTGAAATTTACTTGAAATTGAAGAGGAAAAATCACCCTAGAAGCTGCCTCAAATGGCCGAAAAGAGAGAGAGAGAGTTGAGAGAGTTTTCTTTTCAAAGTTTTCCAAATTTTTACTAAGTGTTGAAAATGAAAGAAATTAAAAGAGTAAAGCCATTTAACTAATTATTTCAGCCACTAACACACATAAAATAACTATTTAAAAATAAACATTTAATTCACATAAGACAAAATACCAATGGGGCAAAAAGACCATTTTGCCCCTCCACCATAAAATCATGAAAATCATACTAAAGGGGTATTTTTGGGACATTCTAAATTTCCGGCCATTCCCGACATTCCCAATGTCTAAAACCCGTCCCCAAATTACTAACATACTAAGTTGTGATTTCTACTGAGCCAAACACCGAGTTCCAAAATACCGGACACCGGAAATGCAAAATATAAGAACTACTGATGACATAATCATGCATTTCTGAATTCCATAAATAACAGTAATAAATTATTTAAATAGCTATAAATAATTTCATAATTAAACATAAACAACTGCTGATTTCCAAATTAACTAAGCGGGCTTTACAACTATTCCCCCCTTAAAAGGATTTCGTCCCCGAAATCTAACCTGAATAACTCTGGATATTGAGCTCGCATATCTGACTCTAGCTCCCAGGTGGCTTCTTCCACCTTACTGTTTCTCTAGAGAACCTTGACCAAAGCTATGGTCTTATTCTGAAGGACTTTATCCTTTCTATCCAGGATCTGCACTGGTTGTTCCTCATATGACATGTCTGGCTGAAGCTGAAGACTCTCATAACTGAGTATATGAGAGGGGTCTGAAACGTATTTTCTCAACATTGAGACATGGAATACGTTGTGCACTGCTGATAAGGCTGGAGGCAATGCTAACCGATATGCCACTTGACCTATCTTCTCGAGAATCTCGAAAGGTCCTATAAACCTGGGGCATAACTTGCCTCTTTTCCCGAAACGTTTAATCCCTTTCATCGGAGATACCCGTAAAAACACATGTTCCCCTACTTGGAACTCAACATCCCTGCGTTTCGGATCTGCGTAACTCTTCTGTCTGCTCTGTGAGGCAAGCATTCTAGCTTTTATCTTTTCTATTGCCTCATTGGTCCGCTGAACTGACTCTGGACCTAGGTATTTCCTCTCCCCTGTCTCATCCCAGTGGATAGGGGATCTACATTTCCTGCCGTACAACAGTTCATAGGGAGCCATCCCTATCGTACTCTGATAACTGTTGTTGTAAGAGAATTCTATCAACGGTAGATATTTACTCCATGAACCCTCAAAGTCCATAACACAGGCTCTCAACATATCCTCCAATATCTGAATTGTCCTTTCGGACTGACCATCTGTCTGAGGATGGAATCTTTGTCTTGAATTTTAGCTTTGTACCCATTGCCCGTTGCAAACTTTGCCAAAATTTGGAGGTGAATTTCGGATCTCTGTCCGAAACTATAGACTTCGGTACCCCGTGAAGTCTCACTATCTCTCTGACGTACAGTTCTGCCAACTGATCCACTGTGAACGTTGTTCTAACCGGCAGAAAATGAGCAGATTTTGTAAATCGGTCCACCACTACCCAGATGGAATCATGCATACCCGTGGTCCTAGGTAACCCGACCACAAAATCCATCGTAATATCCTCCCATTTCCATTCTGGTAGGGTTAGAGGCTGCAACAACCCTGCTGGTCTCTGATGTTCAGCCTTGATCTGCTGACAAGTGAGGCATCTCGATACGAATTCTACCAAATTCTTCTTCATACCGTTCCACCAGAAGTACGGTTTCAAATCTTGGTACATCTTGGTGGTGCCGGGATGCAGAGAATATGGAGTAGAATGAGCCTCCTCAAAGATCTCATTTCTAAGTTCTGCACTGTTCGGAACACAAACCCTGGCTTTATACAAAAGCATCCCACTATCTGACACTGAAAAGTCTTTGGCTTGACCAGCCAATACCTCATCTCGGATTTTCACTAACTCCGGATCTGTCATCTGAGCGACCTTTATTCTTTCCAACAGATTAGATTGCAGCGTCAAGTTGTGAAGCTGACCTACCACAAACTCAATGCTGGATCTAACCATATCCTCAGCTAGCTGGGGTGAGATCTGAACCATGCTAGCTACTTGCCCGGGACCCTTTCTGCTCAGGGCATCGGCCACTACATTGGCTTTTCCGGGATGATAGAGGATCTCACAATCATAATCCTTTACTAATTCCAACCAACGCCTTTGTCTCATGTTCAAATCTTTCTGAGTAAAGAAATACTTGAGACTTTTATGGTCGGTATAGATCTCGCACTTCTCCCCATAAAGGTAATGCCGCCAAATCTTCAGTGCAAAAACCACTGCGGCCAATTCTAAATCATGAGTCGGGTATCGCTGTTCATAATCCTTTAACTGACGGGAGGCATAAGCGATAACCCGATCGGCTTGCATCAATACGCACCCCAAACCCTGTTTGGATGCGTCACAGTAGACTACGAACTTCTCCTTGTCCGAAGGCAAAGCTAGTACCGGAGCAGTAATCAACCTCTGTTTCAGCTCCTGAAAACTAGCTTCGCATTTATCTGACCAGATAAATCGCTGATTCTTCTTTGTAAGCTCGGTTAGGGGCATTGAAATTTTGGAGAACCCCTCCACGAACCTACGGTAGTACCCAGCTAATCCCAAGAAGCTTCTGATCTCTGTCACTGTCTTCGGTCTCGGCCAATCCCTGACGGATTCAATCTTCCCGGGATCCACCTTGATCCCATCTTTACTCACAATGTGCCCTAGGAAGGACACCTGAGACAACCAGAACTCACATTTCTTGAACTTGGCGTAGAGCTTATGTTCTCGAAGTCGTTGCAGTACCATCTGAAGATGTAACTCATGCTCCTCTTCTGACTGAGAGTACACGAGGATGTCGTCGATAAACACAATCACACAGATATCGAGGAAATCCTTGAATACTCTATTCATCAGGTCCATGAATCTTTGCGGGAGCATTGGTTAGTCCGAATGACATAACCAGAAACTCGTAATGTCCATACCTAGTGCGGAAAGCCGTCTTTGGAATGTCCTCCTCTCGGATTCTCAACTGATGATAACCCGAACGGAGATCAATCTTAGAAAAGACCGTCTTCCCCTGAAGCTGATCGAACAAGTCATCGATCCTAGGTAATGGATATTTATTCTTCACCGTCGGCCTTGTTCAACTCCCCGTAGTCGATGCACATCCTCATAGATCCATCCTTCTTCTTGACGAACAAAACCGGGGCTCCCCGGGGTGACACACCGGGCCGAATGAACCCTATGTCAAGCAACCCTTGGAGCTGAATCTTTAATTCCTTAAGTTCGAGTGGAGCCATCCTATACGGGACTTTGGAAACCGGATCCACCCCTGGTGCCAAGTCAATCACGAAATCGATCTCCCGCTGAGGTGGTAACCCTGGAAGTTCTTCGGGAAAGACGTCCAAAAATTCCCGAACCACTCTGATGTCCTCTGGCCGAATGGTATCTGGCCGAGTGGTGTCCACCACCACGGCCAGAAACCCTAAGCACCCGCCGTGCAATAATTCTCTCGCTGACATAGCCGAGATCACCGGGATCCGAGATCCCTGAACTGAACCCACAAATACAAACGGTTCTTCACTTTCCGGTTGGAAGACCACCATCTTCCTTTTACAGTCAATGCTCGCCGAATATTTAGATAGGAAATCCATTCCTAAAATAATATCAAATTCGACTAAGCTCATCTCTATCAGATCAGCGCTTAACTCTCTACCATCTATCCTGATCGGCATAGACCTAATCCACCTATTGGAGATAACCAATTCTCCGCCAGGTAACAGGGTTCCAAACCCTGATTCATATCTATCAAAGGGTCTACCCAACTTACTAAAGACTCTGGCCGCCACATAAGAATGTGTAGCCCCAGAATCAAACAGCACTGAATAAAGCGAGTTGTTAATAAAAAGCTGACCTGTAACAACTGATGGGCTGGCATCTGCATCAGCCTGCGTGATAGCGAACACCCTGGCTGGAGTGGGTATCGCTGGAGCTCTCGGTGCCTCTGGCCGGAGCTGGGGACATTCCCTCTTGAAGTGTCCGGGCATGCCACAATGAAAGCATCCCTGCTCCTTGCACTCACCCCGATGATGCCTCTTGCAGCTAGGGCACTCGGGATAGGAGAATCGGGTCTCATTACCACCAGGACGACTCCTGCATTCTGGTTCCCCCGGAACCTCTTGTTCTGACTCGAGCCGCCGGAAGCAGTGGGTGCCCTCTTCCTCTGATCAATGGCCGAACCACTACTCCCCCTGCTATAACCTGATGCAGGAGGGGTAGGAGCTCCGCCACTAATCGGAGTACTAGCTGACTCTGACATGCACCCCACTGCGCCCTCAGCTCGCAGTGCCTTCTCCACCATCTGAGCATAGGTGGTGCTGTCGTCGGTGGTAATCATCAGGTCATGCCTGATCTTGGGATTCAACCCGTCCAGATATTTCTCCTTCTTGCTGAAGTTGGTCGGCACAATTCCCGAGGCTAACCTCGCCAACCGGTCAAACTGAGTAGTATACTCAGTGACGCTCATGTTCTCCCGCTGGGTCAGGTGAACGAACTCTTTCCTCTTGGCGCTTCTGACCGCCTCATTGTAGTATTTCGCATTAAAGAGTTCCTGAAACCTTTCCCAGGTCATGGTGGTGACATCGTGAATCTGAGACACCATGTCCCACCATACCAGGGCGTCCTCCTGGAACTGAAACGTGGCGCACACCACTCTGTCGTTACCGGTGACACCCATGAAATTCAGGATTCTGGTAATCACCGTCAGCCATTGCTCGGCTTTCATCACGTCCGGACCTCCCAGGAAAACTGGAGGTGCTTGCTTCCGGAACCGCTCATACAATGGTTCCAATCTATGGGCCGCCACCACTATCTCGGCACAGGCGGCGGGCAAGTGCCACTGGAACTACGGGCACAGGAACTGCAGGAGCACCCTGCTGTCTCAACCTCTGAATCTCGAGGTCTTGTTCTTCGATCCGGGCTTGCATCTCCGCAAACCGTAACTCCCAGTTCGGGGCTCCCTGATCGGCTGGGGGAGCCTGGGCAGCCTGTGGCGGGTTCTCATCACCCCGGCCACGAGCCCTGCCTCGGGGACCTCTACCTCGGCCCCTGACAGGTGGGGGAAACTGAGCTCCCTGTCCCTGATTCGACCCTACGGAGTTGCTCTGACTCCTGGTAGTCCGCCTGGCGTCCATCTGATTAGAACCGCCTGCGAAACCAAGAGTTGGCATATCAGGTCGTATTCAAGGCGAGCTTACTAATGCCGCTTAATTTGGAAATTAAAAACGAAACATGCGCCTATTCTACTATCAGGCTACTAACATGCTTCCTAACAGGCTTTTCTATTTCATAACTGAATAAAATAAACTACTAAAGCAATAAAGGCTTACTGAACCGTGAACCGAGCTAACTGCTGATGATGATTGTACATGTCGTGACGATCTTCGGAAGACAACACAGCGGCTCTGATACCAAATTGTAACACCCTAACTACCTTAGGCGTATTACGTGATTTTTAAACGTACTGTGCAGCTCGTTGCTAATCAACGAGGTTTATGGAAAAACGTGATTAATTAAAATTTTGCTTCTTGATTAAACTTGTAAAACTTATTACAAAAGACTCGGGATCCCGATTATAAAAATATTTACAAAAAGTTTAACTGTTTAACTATTACATCAAAATAAAAGTCGTCTAACGACGACGATTACAAAATCTCGGCCTTGTCGTCCCGAGGATCGTACGCTCCAGGCCTAACCGCCCCGACATGTACAATCCCATAAGCTCGCTCACGGTCCATCGGCTATAGCCTTGCCTTTACCTACACATGAACATAAGCGCGTGAGTCGACGGACTCGGTAAGAAAAGCATAATAATATCATACATAACTAAGCTGCCGTGTCCAACACGATGCGAGTCCCGCTACCGCCATGTCCAACATGGTACCGAGCCACTTCTTGCCATGTCCAACATGGTGCGGGTTTTGAACGTTCGGGGGACGGTACTATTGACAAGTATCCTCCGATCGGTCGAGCCGGTCATACTCATTCTTGGTCATACTCCGGCTGTACCGACGGGATAGGTCAATAGCACCGAACCACCAACCAAGTGTCGGCTGATCGGTCGAGCCGGTCATACTCATTCTTGGTCATACTCCGGCTGTGCTACGTGACGGGGTTGGATGGTTCGAAGCCTAAATACATAACTAATGTAATCTAGCAGGCTTCCTACATGCACGCTAAACATGTAATCTACATATGCATACTGTTATACTAATCTTACCTGGATTCCGATTTCAGGTGTGCCTTCAACCTGACGGAAGGCCGAGCTGACGGCGGATTGCGGCTCCTAAACCATAAAAATCACAACGCTATAAGTGACACGCTAAATCACTTCCCGGACTAAAACTTGAAACTAAAAGTTTCCCTATCGATAAAAAGCATGGCAATACCCCTAAAAACATAAAAACGAGGAAAACTAGGGTTCTGAAAAATCCCCCAACAGGTAGACCGGTTGCCCAACCGGAATTCCGGTTCTGGGAAATTTAGGACCCCCATCCGGAATTCCGGATGCACAAGCGGAATTCCGGTTCCTCGCAGGCAGCAACTTCAAAAATTCATAACTCGACCAATTCAACCCCAATTGGTACCAAACTTTCCAGACCTGCTCTAAACCTTCCCTAGAACAAATCTAAGGCAACAAACTAACCCAGAAACCACAGAATCAAAAATCACCATTGGAGCTCAAGCTTTGAGTTCCAAACTCAAGCTTGAGCAAATCCACCTAAACATGCATTCCACTAGCTTGATTCAACTTAAACTAGCATAAAATCATCTCTGAAAACAATTAGAAACTACAGCAACAATACAGAAACAGAATCACTATAATTTCCTCCAAAAATCATGTTTTTGCAAAGAAAACTCAAAGCTTAACAATCTAACCTACATGCTTTCATCATAGCTCAATTAATATCAATTAACATGCTTTAAACCACATATATCCACAACAAAATCACAGCAGCAACATATACCAAAATCATGCATGCATTTCATCAATTTTCATAAAAAATCTCAAGAAAACTAATTAGCAAAAGCAAGACAAGAATTACCTTGATTAGAGACACACTAACAAGCTGAAATTTACTTGAAATTGAAGAGGAAAAATCACCCTAGAAGCTGCCTCAAATGGCCGAAAAGAGAGAGAGAGAGTTGAGAGAGTTTTCTTTTCAAAGTTTTCCAAATTTTTACTAAGTGTTGAAAATGAAAGAAATTAAAAGAGTAAAGCCATTTAACTAATTATTTCAGCCACTAACACACATAAAATAACTATTTAAAAATAAACATTTAATTCACATAAGACAAAATACCAATGGGGCAAAAAGACCATTTTGCCCCTCCACCATAAAATCATGAAAATCATACTAAAGGGGTATTTTTGGGACATTCTAAATTCCCGGCCATTCCCGACATTCCCAATGTCTAAAACCCGTCCCCAAATTACTAACATACTAAGTTGTGATTTCTACTGAGCCAAACGCCGAGTTCCAAAATACCGGACACTGGAAATGCAAAATATAAGAACTACTGATGACATAATCATGCATTTCTGAATTCCATAAATAACAGTAATAAATTATTTAAATAGCTATAAATAATTTCATAATTAAACATAAACAACTGCTGATTTCCAAATTAACTAAGCGGGCTTTACAGAAACGTAGCACAGGTCACCCTATCATTTACTTATTTAATTTATTAAGATCTTATTTGAATTGGTTTCTGAAAATTTCGATAAACACATCTGTTTCACCATCACGTGGTTAGAAAAAGCTCGGCCGGAGTTGGGTGAAGAGCTCGTGAGAGAGAGAAATAAAAAATGGGAGAGAGAGAGTGTGTGAGAGAGATTGAAACAATGGGAGAGAGATAAAGTGTGAGAGGGTTAGAGAAGGGGGTCTAGGGCCTGTCGACGGTGGTGTGTTGCCCATTTGGTACGACAGTTTTAAGCTGTAGAGAAAAAAGATAGAGGGAGGTGAAAAGAGAGGATGGTGGAGATGGATTTTTAGGCTTAGGTTAGAGATTTTTATTTTGTTTTGTTTTATGTCTTTTGTTAGTTTCAATTTTAATTTTTAATATGCTTTAGAAAGAAAAAAATATTATGATTAATTTTTTATTTTAAATTTAAATATTTATTCATCTGAGCCAATTAAATTGCATCTTGTGTATATTGTGTTTATGTGAGCAATTTATTGTGTACATATAGACAATACAATATGATAATTAATAACCAAAATAGATGAAAATGGTAAATCACTAACAGATCATGAGATTGGGGTTTCTACGTTCAAAAAGTAAATTTGAAAGTTAATTGCTAGATGAAATTTTTGAAAGTTTTGTAGCAATTTAATCTTACTTATAATAATGGAAAATACTTTTCAAAATTATAAAGTTCCAATCCATTATTAACAGGAAAATTTGAATTTATATGCATACATGTGGTGTATATTAAATTTTTGAACACAAGCTTACTAAAATTAAAAAAAATAGGCACACTTTATATTCATACACATTATACCCTTCTCTCTTCTCTTCTCTTCTCTTCTAACTTCACCATCCATACTCCCCATTCCCATCTATACTTATGGTGGTCTGATGGGAGTCTGATGGTGGTTCAATGGTGGCCCAATACTACCCATTTTTTTTTTTTTATGCTTTTGTATATAAAAAAAAGCAGCATCAGGCCACCATCGGACCATATTCTATATTTATAGATGTTAAGCTCCATTTATTAAACTCGTCAAGAAGGCAACAGGCCACCATCGGACCATATCATCGGGCTACCATCAAACCACTATCGAACATTTGTCTTCAATATTTACTCATTTTAATAACAGGAAGGCATCAGACTACCATTGGGCCTCACAAAAAAACTAATTTTTTGCCCAAAACTCAGATCTAGATATTTTCGACCCTAAATCTAACATGTACTCACAGATAACAAATATTAATCATATAATTTATTCTTTTGACAACATTGTCGATAGGGAAGTTGTAGTTGATGGAGAAGTCACTGGGTCCACGGTAGTCATTGGGTCTGTGGGTCCTTGGATCTGTGGTTATGGTGGTAGTGGAGAGAAGGGACCAAAGTTATGGTGGTGGAATGCGGGTCAAATCTCTAGGGTGAGTTCATAGAGCGAAAGAGATAAGGGAGGAAGAGAGAAGATTAGGTGACTGAAATAGAAGGGGTAGAATTAAGTTTTATAAAATATTAACCTATTTTACTGGTTAACTTAAATTTAAAAAAATAATTTTAATCTAATAAATCATAAAAAAAAATCAAATTATTAACAATTGCACTATTATATCTGTATACATGTATATATGT
Organism: Cannabis sativa; assembly: GCF_029168945.1. Lineage (NCBI taxonomy): Eukaryota > Viridiplantae > Streptophyta > Magnoliopsida > Rosales > Cannabaceae > Cannabis > Cannabis sativa. Next base: position 46,533,094 of record NC_083603.1, read on the forward strand.
ACAAGGTGCTTAGCACATGTAATATCATTATTGTGCAATTCGTTATCCATCTTTAAGCAATGATCGATGTATCACACAAAAAGTAAGCGGCGCGAATGCATATAAATCAGATTATGACGACCCATATCTAGCTAATTCAAAGCACATGCATATATAGAAGGGAAATTTGATTTTACATACTTAAAAAATTAAAAAAATTTATAATTAAACCAAAAATTTAAACCCTAAAAAAACTATACCTTTTTTTTCAAAACCCCAAAAATACCCCCTCACAATTCTCTCTCTGCATCATCTCTCTCTCCATCTCACCCCAACCGCCCACCCTCACCACCACCTCCGACCTCCATCCTCCGACCTCCGACCCTCACCGCCACCTCCGACCACCCGCACCAACACCCCGACCTAGCCCCACCCTCTCGGACCGCCCAAAAATCGCACCCCGAAACCCATTCTCTCTTCCTCTCTCTCTGAAATCGCAGAAAAAAAAAAAAAAAAAAGGTTTGATTATCCGGCTCTATAATATATATAATACGAATAGTGCTTAGTATGTATATATACATATATATGACATTGAATCAAGCCACACGACTTGAAAACATGTATATTTATAGATTTATTTTTATAATATATACTTTATCACTTATATATACTATTCTCTCTATCCATGATGCCTTTTCTTATTTTATGCTAAAAGCAATTGTTATTTTGCAAAGACTATACCAATGATGATAGTCATAATGAGAGGTCTATATAAACAAACGCAAGAGCTATGCTATGGGTCTTAGAATTGAACTTTTTCGGATAAATATATTCTTCCGCTTTAATTAATTAAGCAAATGAGTATGTTGAGTCAAATTCCAATTCTCATTCCCATTTGATGATCATATATATATATATAAGAATCTTAATATGTACTATATACAAAAAAAAAAAAAAATTTGAGGAATTTGCAGTAAAAAATTTTATATTTTAATTTTATACACTTCATTTTTTTTATTTTATTTTTTTTGGTAAAATCCTTTTAAATTTGTTTTTCTTTATAAATGTAAGGTGTCACTTAGATATTATCATTCAATACAAACTGAATTATTATTGTATCGACTTCGAAGTTCTATTGTTACATATACACAGATATATACAGTGGTCATCCAGTTGATATTTAATGGTAATATTTAACTAAAGTATCAAATTTATAAAGAAAAATAAACTTAAAAAGGTTTTGCTATAACAAAAAAAAAAATATAAAAATGTTAAGTGTATAAAAAATAATACATAAAGGGATTTCGCCCTAAATGCTCAAAAAAAAAAAATTATGTGTTGTTAATTTCTATAGTACAAATATATTCCTCTTATAGTGTAGTGTGTTTTGCTGGTCCCTAGTGAATTATCTCTGTTTAATCTACTTTTTCATTTTAATTTTAATGGACAATAGAAAGGCAAAACAATAAAAGTATGGGGATATGCTAGCTCTAATCATATATGTATAAAGTGTTTGTGGGAAAGTGGCCAATTTTTTGACCTAGGAAAATGACTCTCCCATGAAGCCATGATCAAGAAGAGCTAGAGCTTCATTAATTATATTATTAATTAAAAGTATTTTGTTTAGCAAAGTATATATTCGCTTGTTAAATGGTTATATATTTTTATTATTAATATGCTTATAATTAAAGACTTGTCATAATCGAAATTGGGGGAAGCTAAAAGATGAAAAAATGAATATATAGTGCCCACAGTTTTTATTTGCTTCAGCGTTATTCAATATAAGTTTGATTCTTATTACACTCGTAATAAGTGTCCAATGAAAATTTTGTTCCATCTTCCAAAAATATATTAATCCTATATATGCTAAGTATATATATGTGTATTGTAAAGTATATATATATTTAAAATCATACTTTATTATTTAACTTTTAAATTCAGCCATCAAAGAAAAGGAAGGAATTCAGTTGAAACATTCTCAAACTAAACTTACAATCAAATATAAAATAGAAACTTTAGCAAAACTCACATTAATTTACTGTTACCAAACAAAGCGAGACATTTCTCAAATCCCCAAGCATAGTCTTTCATTTGAATTATAATAGCAAACAAAGATATCATACTCAAAGAATTTCTAATAATTTGCAGTCTTGCACTACCATTAAACAATCGGTCTCTACTATTGTTGGTCTTTATAATTGACTTTTCAACTAACTCAACCCTTCTCGAAACCCCACGACTTCAGGTAAGATAGGTTCCACACCATACTATAGTAAAAAGCTTAGTACACTATTCTACTAATAGGCCTTTAAAATCTCGGGAAACAATTCGCAAACCATATTCCTTCCTTCTTCAAACAATATTGTATTTGTTAGGATTTATGCCCTCAAAAGAGTATAAAGACATTTCTGATTATTTATATGGAGTTGAATATTTTGATATATGCATAAATGCTAAATTATTAATGATTAATATTGAATAATTTATATATAAATATCAGAAAAAATTTTATTCATATATGAGGTTGTGACTTGTAGCTGTACAAAGAATTAAGATCACTTAGCCATGAATAAAACAGTTAGCAACATATTAAAGTTTGGTAATCTTTAATCAATGTTTGCGTGTATAAGGTTCACTGATGCTCGTTCTTCGGTGAAAGAAATCTCAGTTTAGAATACTGATGTAGTATGACATCTAAGTAAAGGTGTTGTATATAATAGAGATTATATATGAGAATGACCGATATAAATAAAGCAGTTCTTATCAAACATGTCGTTTACTATAAAGACCTAATTAATATCATAATGATGATCAATAGTTGATCGGCCTAAATCCTAAGTAATCATGAACTCTTGTTCATGTTATTAGTTTCTTTGATTCACTTGTTAAAGTTTCTCAAATAAGATGATTCTAACAGCGTTTTTTTTTTTTGTTGAATCTAATAATGTGGATGGCTGAGAACATGATCTACAATAATAGAATCCCGACTTTCTTAGCAAACCGAATGTTAGTTCTCTTTATGTGTTAATTCGAGAACTAAAAAGTAGCATGTAAATTTAGATGGGATCTAAATTATACTTCTACTAGTGAATTAATGGTACTAAAGGATAAAAAAATAATTAGAAGAGTAAACGGTAATTTGTATTAGAAATATTTTACTAGGATCTAGATTTACTAACATGTATGTTAGATTATAATTCTATAATCTAACATCCTAAATATGAATTCTATAAAATAATGAATTAAACACGTAAAAGTTATAGAAATCCTTACATTGATGGCAACAAAATAATATGACTCTTTTTGTTAAGATCTCTAACCCTTGATCATTTCCATTACAGAATATGATTAAGGTCTGAACCTGAATTCTTCTTCTGGTGATAATTGGACTACATAGTCTTTCTCACTATGCTGAGTATTGCTTTGAAATGTGTAAACAAGTTCTCAATACTAAGGAGCACGGAATTTCATGAAGAAATCTAAGAGAAAATAGCCTTTGAATTTTCGAAAATTAAAGAGAAGAAGTGAGCTTTTTGGGGATTTCTAGCTTAGAAAATCATCATTAAACAAAGCACTATTCTCTTTCTATTTAAAGGCTTCACTTAGGGTTAGGTTTAGATGAGAGTGGCTTAAAATAAAACTTGGGCTGAATCAACTCTTAGTACCGAATTGCATATGGGCTTAAGAGTTAGATTTATACCACTTTATTCCATTTAAATGAAACAATGTGTCTTTTCCTATTTTACCACTTATCTCCTCTAACTATTTAAATACCAATTTCATTTTAATAATTATAAATAATTATCAAATAGAATACAATTTAAATATATTTATTAACTAGAGCCACTAAGTATCTTAATTAACAAATAAATTACTCTTTTTTCTCTTTTCTTCTCAATTATGTCATTTCTTAGTAAAATTCATAAATACATCAATTAATTGATACTACAAAATAATATTATTCCAGTTAGTGCGGGGACCGTGGGCCTATGTATGACCAAGCTCCCAATAAGTAATTCTAAAAATTATCGAGTAAATTCTCTATCTTATTAATTCCTCTTGACTCCACTATAGATTCAAAATTGTACTCTTGATTACATAGAACGCTCTATTCACCAAAAATAGACATGCTATGAATTATCTATTATTTCAATCTAAATAATCAATAATCCTTTATAGATGGTCTACATTGAATAGGGACTAAATAACCGTTTTACCCTTCAATATATTTTATCCTTAAAACACTTAAATACTTGTAAATGATATTTTAAGAAACTAATATAATTACTGAAATGAGGCATCAATCATTTAAACGCATTTAGCCAAGCTCTAAGGAAACCATCGTTTCACTTTTATGTACTTATAGAAGTTATAGCTTCTATATCTATGATTAGCGCTCCCACATTGCATTATCGTGTTCCCAAGATGTAAGTATTGGGTCGATCCAAGTGGTCAGCTATAACGAACAAGTTAAAGAACTCGTGTAATACATTTAAGCCATAACATAATTATCTCAAGATTAAGATCTTTGATCTAAGATCAATTAAGATCTTTGATCTTTGATCAGTTGTAACAATAAATGAAGCCTTGTAAATAAAATTAGCTATTTATAATTAAATATATATCAAACACCAAGAGTTTTTACGTGATTTTATAGTTAAAATCAACATACTAAGTCAATGAGTTGCAAGCTTTTGAAGAACTTGTTATCTACCCTTTTCACTCAACCTATTCTTTCCTGCTTTTCACCTGCCTCTTTCATCTTAGTCAAGTTCTGAGGATTTTACTTGTAATCTAGTTATCCTTGTGAATCATTGTATTGATAGTTCCACGCGAGGTTATCACATCTTTTAACCGTAACTTATCTCGGGCCGGGCATTTATTCTTTCCTCATATTTATCATTCACTTCATTCTTTTAGACTTTAATTTATTGACACGTGTCATGTCCTTATTTAACGCTCGAAATACGGGTGTAAGTGGGATCGACCTCACTCTAGTGAGTATTACTTGGAAATGATATGTGCACTTGCGTGTTAGAATTTTTGCAATAGTCGCATGGCATAGGAATAAACTTGAGAATAACTTCTTTTAATTATTTTATACTCCTTGGTATTTGAGAAACATATTTACACAAGTCCTCTTTGGTATTTTAAATGTGGTGACATGTGCCATCTTTTTGTGCCAAAAGATGGCACATGTCACCCAAGCCATATGGGAAGAGGTTCTTGTGCAATTTTGGCTTTATGTTCAAGTATTAGCCTCTTTATACCATAATGAGTCAAGTTCTTACTAATTTCCTTCTCGAATTGAGGTCTTTAGGATGAAAACTCTTGCGTGAAACCATGAAACCCTAGGCTATGCACCCTTGGGTGTGGGTCGTGGTACCAAATGGTTGGCTAGTGTTTTCATAGTTTTCCTAAATGTGTCATGGTGCCCTTAAGTAGGATATCTCAACTCCATTTGGTTCTCTTAAGTCTTGGTCAAATTCTTAGGCGTAACTTTTTTGATTCCTCGAAAATCGGGTATAACAATTCACTTTCAAGATTTATCCTCACGGGAGCAAGAGTGCAAAGATGGAGCTTCTAACTATGATGAATGCATTAACTATAGATATGATGCCAGAAATAGACAATTTTATATCACCCTTCGATTCGAATTACTAAAAGCAATGTCTTCTTGCATAATATGGATACATTCATAATTTAGATGTGAATAAGTCAAATTACTTATCCCTAATTTATTAGTGAACTATCTCACTAGAGATTGTGTTGGTTAAAATCCACTTATAACCAGTCCCTTTACAATATATATCCACATCAGCAAAGCAAAAATAAAAACAAGTAAACAAAACAGTCCTAGGGTGGCTTCGCCTCTAGTGGATCAAATCTTAGCAGTTAGTTACAACTGAAAGTGTAACTAACTCCTAAGATCTTGATCAACCGACTTTACTACTCTATAAAAGAACAGAATCAAAGCAAATAACCTAAGATCTAACACAGAAAATCAGATCAGAAATTACAGAGAGAGAGAAAGTAAGAGAAAACCCTAGTTTTGAAGACTTCAGCTCCAAGATCCAACCTCGAGAATGCAGATCTCATGGTGAGGAGGCAGAAGGGATGAGTACATGCACAACAACAACAAACAGAGTTAGATCGAGAAGAAAATCACAAGAAAAACAAATGAAAACTTGTACAAACTAAAACTGAGTTTACCTGATCAAAGATCTTGTGACAGGAAGCTCCAAAAGTCTGTATTTTGCCTTTGAATCATAGTGGATATCAAGCTAATCTCTGAGACGAGCTTGACAGAGACGTAGCCCTAATTTTGGGGTGAACTCTGAAACAAATCTGGTGATTTCTTTCCTATTACTTGTTTTTCATTCATCTAAACCTAAAATCTGTGTGTGTGTGTTTAGATCTGGGTTTTCTGGGTTCCTAGGGTTTGGAATCGAGCAAGTTCTCAGAGAGAACTTGCTCTGCTAGGGTTTCGAGTTTGTGAGTGTGTGAGTGAATTGTGTCTGAGTGTTTGGGATTCTAGACTCTTCTATTGAGTCTTTGAATCAAAGGTTTCATACGACATCAAGATTGGTGTCGTGGGGTTAATACGGGGTCGTATTGGTCTAAGTTTTACTTAGACAAGGAAAGGTCAATTCTGACCTTAAGACTGATATTATTGGCTTTGTTGGTGTAGGGTTAAAACAGTAAAATCCTACAGTGGTATCAGAGCCTGGTTTGGCTAAGGGAGATCAACAAAGATTCAAGAAAAATATCAGGAAGGAATTTGGCAAGAAAAATCTTGAAAGAAAGATTGACAAAAGAACAACACTCAAACAGCAAGAAGATCAAGATTCAAATTCAAATATCAGAAACACAAACTGAGAAATTCTAAAACTCTTATCTGTTTCCTTTCAATTTTATTAAAATGAGTAACATAAAAGTTGACATTGATAAATTTGATGGTACAGGAGACTACAGAATTTGGAGAAGGAAAATTAGGTCTCTCCTAGCTCAACAGAAACTACTAAGGGTGCTAGATGAACCTATTGAATGGCCAGAAGGAACTTCTAAAATACAGCAAGAAGAATACCTAGAAACTGCTACTGGAATTCTAATCTTCAATCTATCTGATGCAATTATAAGATTGGTAGATAAAGAAGAGACTCCATCAAAGATCTGGAAAAAGCTAGAAGAGCAATTTCAACAGAAATCTTTGACAAACAAGATTTATCTCAAGGAAAGGATTTTTGGGTTCAAAATGAACCAATCCAAGTCCTTAGATCAAAATCTTGATGAGTTCTTGAGGATGCACATTGAGCTTGCAAACTCAGGGGAGAATGAGGCTCTTAGTGATGAAAACCAAGCCATCATCATACTTAACTCATTGCCAGAAACTTACAGAGAAGTCAAAACAGCAATTAAGTATGGAAGGACCTCAATCACTCTTGATGAGGTCATCTCTGCCTTAAAATCTAAGGACTTAGAGATGAAATCAGAAAGGAATGGTGGTTCTAATGGTGAACTAAATCTGAGTAGAGGCAGATCTACTCAGAAGAAGCCTTGGCATGGTAAAGGGAGGAGTCAAAGTCATAGCAGGGGTCCAAACAGAGGACAAAACAAAGGCAGATCTAACTCTAAAGGGCCACAAGACACAGATGGATGTTACAACTGTGGGAAACCTGGACATTTCAAGAAAGATTGCTATTTCTTGAACAAAAACAGAAAGAACAAATTTAATGGACAAAGAACTGATTACAATTCAGAATCCAGAAACCCTAAAAATAAAACAGATCACCAAAATGCAAATTTTAGTGACTGTTATGAAAATGGGGAAGTTTATGTTGCAGGATCATCTTTTAAAGATGATTGGGTACTTGACTCAGGTTGTACATTTCATATGACTAATAACAGATCTATTTTGACTGATTTCAGGGATTCAACTAAGGGAAAAGTGATTCTAGGGAATGACCAAAGCTGTGAAAATAAAGGGGCAGGAACAGTGGCATTTAAAATGCATGATGGGGTCACTAGATCACTAACTGGGGTAAGATTTGTACCTGATTTATCTAGAAACCTAATTTCACTAAGTGTGCTTGATGATTTAAAAATAGAAAGCAAGATCAAAGATGGACAAATGAGAATATGCAAAGGATCTATGACTATCATCAAAGGAGTTAAGAAAGAAGGCCTATACTACATGATTGGTGAACCTATAGCTAGAAGCAACAACACTGTTGGACAGAACAACATTCTACAAAGTCCTGAAGATGCTAAAGCTATACTATGGCACAATAGACTTGGACACTTAGCAGAAAAGGGTTTACAGATAGTAAATGAACAACAACTACTAGGCAAGGATAAAATCAGCAAAGTGGATTTCTGTGAACACTGTATACTGGGAAAACACCACAGACTGAAGTTTAAAACAGGGACACATAAATCTAAAGGTATATTGGATTATATACATTCAGATTTATGGGGCCCTGAAAAGACTCCAACTCATGGAAGTAATATCTATTTTTTGTCTATAGTTGATGACTTTTCTAGAAAAGTGTGGATTTTCTTATTGAAAAATAAAAATGATGCTTTTCAAAGGTTTAAACATTGGAAAACACTTGTTGAAAATCTCACTAACAGAAAGGTCAAAAACCTAAGGACAGACAATGGTCTGGAATTTTGCAACAATGAATTTGACATGTTTTGCAGAGAAACAGGTATTCAAAGGCACAGAACAGTTAGGCTAACACCACAACAAAATGGTGTTGCAGAAAGAATGAACAGAACCATTCTGAACAAAGCCAGATGTATGTTAATACAATCTGGTTTGTCCCATGGTTTCTGGGGAGAAGCAGTTATGACATCTGCTTATTTAATAAACAGATGTCCCTCAAGTGTTATTGAATTCAAAACACCTGAGGAAAGGTGGTCTGGTAAACCACCAGATCTTTCAAACCTAAGAGTTTTTGGTTGTAGTGCATTTGTGCACCAAAGTATTGGTAAGCTAGAACCTAGAGCTATTAAAGGAGTTTTCTTAGGCTATCCTGAAGGAGTTAAGGGTTACAGAATTTGGCTAAGAGACAAAGGTGGATTCAAAACTATAATTAGCAGAGATGTTATTTTTAAAGAAAATGAATTTCCTTGTTTGCTTAAAACTAACCCTGCATGTACAGTAGACACTAACCATGCAGGTACAATACAGTTTGACCCTACTCTATGGAAGCTAGATGACCAAGAAGAACCTGATATAAATCAGGTGGAACCAGCTGGAAGTGAACCTGATCAAGATCAGGTGGAACAAACAGAAAGCTCCAACAGAGAAGGAACTGAAGGAGAAGAGCAACAGAGAGATGAAACTGAAGTTGTTCAACCCACTGAAGCTCTAGATGATTACCAATTGACCAGAGACAGAGAAAAGAGGACACCTAAACCTAATCCTAAGTACAGTTTCAATATCTGGAATGAAGACATAGCCTATGCCTTCATGACTGCTATGAAATCTCTAAGTACAGAACCTCAAACCTATGAAGAAGCTATGACAGGGCCTAATGCTAAGAAATGGTTTAAAGCTATGGATTCAGAAATGGTTTCTTTAAAGAAAAACAAGACCTGGATAATGGTTCTAAGGCCTAAAGGGAAAAGAATAATAGCCTGCAAGTGGGTTTACAAGCATAAAGAAGGAATTCTTGAAGGTGAACCTATAAGATTTAAGGCTAGGTTAGTAGCCAAAGGTTTTACACAGAAAGAGGGAGTTGACTACAATGAGATATTCTCACCAGTAGCCAAATATAAGACCATAAGGATAATGCTATCTATAGCTAATCAATTTGACATGGAAATTGATCAAATGGATGTCACTACAGCTTTTCTACATGGAGACCTAGAAGAAGAGATCTATATGGAACAACCTAAAGGTTTTGAGATTAAAGGGAAGGAAAATATGGTCTGCAGGTTGGTTAAGTCCTTGTATGGACTCAAGCAAGCTCCCAGACAGTGGAACAGAAAGTTTGATGCTTTTATGTTAAAGCATGGGTTCAACAGAAGCTACCATGACACATGTCTGTACTACAAAGGAGACTCTATAAAAGATGTCATCTACTTATTACTTTATGTAGATGACATGCTTATTATAAGTCAAGAAAGGACTAGGGTTGATATGGTTAAAGCTCTACTTAAGACAGAATTTGAAATGAAGGATCTTGGAAATGCTACCAAGATCCTTGGGATTTCTATACTAAGGGACAGAGATAAAGGAAAACTAGTGCTTAGACAGGAAGATTACATTGAGAAAATCATAGATAAATTCTCAATGAGGGATGCTAAGGTTGTTAAGCAACCTATTACTAGCCAGTATACACTCTCTAAGGAACAATGCCCTAAGACAGAGAAGGAAATTGAATCTATGAAGGATGTACCCTATTCTAATGCTGTAGGGTCTGTAATGTACTTAATGGTAAGTACTAGACCTGATTTGGGATTTGCTATGAGTGTACTTAGCAAATATATGGCTAATCCAGGAAAAGTTCACTGGTTAGCCATGAAATGGGTGTTCAGGTATCTACTTGGAACAACTAAGGTTGGATTGACCTACAATAGACAGAAAGCTAACACTATAGTTGAAGGCTACAGTGACTCAGACTATGCAGGGGACAGGGATAATAGAAGATCTACATCTGCCTATTTCTTTCTAATTGGAGGTAACTGTGTAAGTTGGAAAGTTCAGCTTCAACCTGTTGTGGCACTATCAACTACAGAAGCTGAGTATGTGGCCACAACTGAAGCTATAAAGGAAGCTATATGGCTAAAAGGGCTAATGAAAGAGCTTAATCTACTTAAAGGAGTACCTACTGTGTACTCAGACAGTCAAAGCTGTATATTTCTATGTAAAAACCCTATGTTCCATGACAGAACAAAACACATAGAAATCAAGTATCACTTCATCAGGGATAAAGTGACACAGGGTGAGATAGACATAGAGAAGGTGCCTACTGAGGATAACCCAGCAGACATGGGAACTAAGATTGTGACTCTTAACAAGTTCATACATTGTATGAACTTGTTAAGAATCGACAAAGGAGACTAAAAGTAGGACCTATCAAGCTAAGACTCTCAGAGATAAACAGACAAACATCAGAACTGGTTATAAGAGGATTTCAGGTGGAAATTGTTGGTTAAAATCCACTTATAACCAGTCCCTTTACAATATATATCCACATCAGCAAAGCAAAAATAAAAACAAGTAAACAAAACAGTCCTAGGGTGGCTTCGCCTCTAGTGGATCAAATCTTAGCAGTGAGTTACAACTGAAAGTGTAACTAACTCCTAAGATCTTGATCAACCGACTTTACTACTCTATAAAAGAACAGAATCAAAGCAAATAACCTAAGATCTAACACAGAAAATCAGATCAGAAATTACAGAGAGAGAGAAAGTAAGAGAAAACCCTAGTTTTGAAGACTTCAGCTCCAAGATCCAACCTCGAGAATGCAGATCTCATGGTGAGGAGGCAGAAGGGATGAGTACATGCACAACAACAACAAACAGAGTTAGATCGAGAAGAAAATCACAAGAAAAACAAATGAAAACTTGTACAAACTAAAACTGAGTTTACCTGATCAAAGATCTTGTGACAGGAAGCTCCAAAAGTCTGTATTTTGCCTTTGAATCATAGTGGATATCAAGCTAATCTCTGAGACGAGCTTGACAGAGACGTAGCCCTAATTTTGGGGTGAACTCTGAAACAAATCTGGTGATTTCTTTCCTATTACTTGTTTTTCATTCATCTAAACCTAAAAACTGTGTGTGTGTGTTTAGATCTGGGTTTTCTGGGTTCCTAGGGTTTGGAATCGAGCAAGTTCTCAGAGAGAACTTGCTCTGCTAGGGTTTCGAGTTTGTGAGTGTGTGAGTGAATTGTGTCTGAGTGTTTGGAATTCTAGACTCTTCTATTGAGTCTTTGAATCAAAGGTTTCATACGACATCAAGATTGGTGTCGTGGGGTTAATACGGGGTCGTATTGGTCTAAGTTTTACTTAGACAAGGAAAGGTCAATTCTGACCTTAAGACTGATATTATTGGCTTTGTTGGTGTAGGGTTAAAACAGTAAAATCCTACAGATTGTAAAATGACGGTATTTTGTAAATATATAATTATCATGAATATATTGACTATTTCTTTATTTTCCGATTACCTGAAAGGCACAATAGAAATATTTGTTCTTTCTTCAATAAATTCTAATATCTAGTGGACCTCTATAATCCAATCTTTAATTTGTGAGGATAGTCATTGTTGTAAAATAATTATTAAACCCAAATACATAGATCATTTAATGACTTTCTTGATAAAAAAAAGACATTAAAAATTTATTTGATATATATTAAAAAAAGATGACAACTTCTAATTAGTACATAAATTGGATGCCTTCTAGTTAATTAAGCAGCAACAGCTTTTTCATTGGACTCTTTCTTGGGCTCATTATCTGGAGTACTCATGTTTTGGGACTTCATATTGGTTTGATGGGTAAGTGGAAGCAACCCCTTTGCACGACATGTATCAACAGCTCCTGTGAACATGTCTTCTAAGCTGTATTTGAATTCGAATCCTAAATCTGTCAGCTTCTTCGAAGAGAAATGCACATTTGGTATGCCCTCCTCTATATCTTTGAACCTAATATATATAATTAATTATAGATCATTAACAAACATATCCAAGCATAATAATGCATATTTCGCGTAAGAAGTAACTCTTGTGTTGTTTATCCTTTTGCTTTATTTCTTGTTTTCTGTTTTTTTTTTCCTATATATGTTGGATCATTGGTTTTATATGTTTGAACATTGCCATCGGCTAAGCTAGCGTTTGGGCTTTCTAGGTTGTATTTTACAGGGGATCGTTCCTCAACATCTTGGTATCATTTGAATTGTATAGTCAATCCATTGTTATATCTAAATAAAGCTAATTAGTATTTTTGTCCCCGAAATTTTGATATGTACCAAATTATTCTCACTGAACTTTGAAGACCGTTAAAAATTTACTATAAACTATTGAGATTGTTGGATTTAAGGACTTTTGTCTAATTTTAGTAAAAAAAGTCTAACATAACATGGATGAAAGTTCAGGGGGCATAATTTTAGACATGTCAAAGTTCGAGAGGCATAATTTAGTAGATATTAAAGTCCGAGGAGCATGATTTAGTTCATAGACAATCATCGAATTAGTTAAATTGAATGAAATTGGACAAAAGTTCTTAAATCCAACAATCTCAATAGTTCAGGAGGAAACTTTAACTGGCACAAAAGTTCAGGAGACGTGATTTGGTATATGTCAAAGTTCAAGGGGTAAAAATCCTAATTAGCCTCTAAATAATGACCTATTTGTAGTTACATTAGCCTAATTTTCTCGATATATTTAAAATATTACCATGAAATTTGATAATAAAAATAGTGATAAGAGTATAGGGAGACTTACTTGGTGGGAATGTTATATTCAGGGTACTTGTCTTTTAACAATTTAGCAAGTTCATATATAGTAGCATCATGTGAAGAGGCAATATAGCGGCCCTCAGCTTTCGGGTTCTCATATAAGAAAATATGAGCATTGCATAGGTCATCCAAGTGAACGAATTGTCCTTGCTTTATAATGAAGTAATGAGATTCATTTCCTGATTTTGATTAATTGTTTAATTAATTAACATCAATGAAATTAATGGTGTAATTAATAAAGATAAAAAAAAACATTTATTCAAACCTGTTATTAGTGAAAGCCCTGTTATGAGGCTTGGAGGCATAGATGGCATGAGAAATGGGCCAATCACAAGTGTTGGGATGATAGTAATGAAATTCAAGTTGTGTTTTTTTGCATATTCCCACGCAGCCTGCTCAGCCAGGGTCTTGGAGGTAAAATACATCTATAGAGATAATAAATTAGAGATCAAAATACTTAATTGTTAATATTCAAATATAAAAAAAAGTAAATTTACAAAATAAATAAAATACCCATCCAGTCATCTTGACTTTGCGGCAAAAGTCAATGTCACTCCAAGAAGATTCATCATAGGTTGGTTTTTGAATGGGTTCAACGTTAACAGTTCCAGCTGATGAGGTGAACACTAGTTTCTTTACTGTCTTTGCTTCAACACATGCTTTCATTATGTCTAACATTCCACTTATTGTTGGCTTAATCACTTCATTCTGTCAATATCAAAACATTTTTTTAAACTCAAAATATGAATACTTCATTACATGAAATCAGCTACTAAAATAGAAACGAGCTAACCAATCAGCCCTTGATTAGCCCACCGTATGTACAACAATAATTAAAGACACTAATTAAAATAATTCCTATATATAATATTTTCACATTATAGACTTTATCATAACAATTTATGGAAATATATCAAAGCAATATTTTAATTCTATTTTTCATAGCAAAAATTTCAAACTACCGAGCAGAGTAACGAAATATTAGCTATTTAATGTTAATAAATGGGTCAAACAATAAGGGAATATCAATAGTGGTCCAACAAGGCCATACTCATACCACTTCAAAATTAGATTCAAGACAAGTTATACATTGCAATATATAAACCTAAAAAACAAAAAAAAACAAAAAAAAAAAAAGAGACCATACTCACTTGGTCCCATTTTCTACTTTTACTAACCAAAAAAAAAGTGTACTTATTTGTGAGGTGTGTTTTATGTGGATGCAAATTTAGTATTCTTTACTTTTAGAAATATTTATTGGTATCTTGTACTTTGAAATGGTTTAAATTGGGTACTTTAAACTTAAATTGATAAATAAATTTTCTTATCAAAATCAAACTGTCTTCAACTATATCAGTTCTAAATTCAAGTTTAACTATTTGACTGTATATAATTAAGATAAATTTAGTTAAATTGATAAAATTTTGTTCATTAAATTTAACTTTAAAGTGTCCAATATGCACAATTTAAAAATACAGAGCACAGCCAAATGAGTATTGTTGAACACCCAAAGTACAGAAAGTGTATATTCAGAACAATCAATATTATCTAATTAATGTTTGAGATTCAATATATATATATATATTCACTCACACTTCTTTCATCGTATATTTATATATATAAATAGGGATAAGGGAAATTACCTCAGGGTCCTTGGACTCAAAATCCATAGGTGTGGCGACATGGAACACTCCATTACAGCCCTTAATAGCTTCATGGAAACTTCCCTCTTCAGATAGATCAGCCTTCCACAGAGTCAGATTAGTCTCCGCCTTAGGTAACTCCACCAAATGCTTCACCTTCTTCAAGTTGGCTACACATTAATATATAACCAAATGAAATGGTCAAATTAATTACTAATTAATAATAATATGTAATATTGAGTAACTAATTAATTAATTAGGAACCGAACTGGGGTCACGGACGGTGGCTCGGACAGTGTAACCGAGGTGGAGAAGTGTCCTGACGAGCCATGAACCAATAAAACCTGATGCCCCAGTCACACAAACGGTTTCACCTTTGGACACCATCACTCCCTCCTCCTCCTTCCTACACAATATATAATTATATAAGTATTTACTATACGGTAGTGTTGATGATTTAATTTACTGAATATATATATATATATATATATATATATATACACGTACATTATAAGTTATACTGTCATCATCACCTACCTACGCAGCGAAGCGCAGCTAACAAGCACGTGTCATCGATTGGTTGTTTGTTATGAATACTGAGACTTAACTTTCAACTCAACGTCCTCTCTCTCCTAACGGTCAAACCTCCATGCTCCATATATTAAAAAAATGATAAGCCTGTGTTTTGCAACTTAAGGTGCTATTCAGGTAATTTAGTATCCAATCTAAGTAATTTTAATTTTATGCAATAATTTTTATAAAATATCGCAAATTAATTTTAAGATACCACTAAATTGTAGTGTCGTCGTGAAAGTTTGTTATTTGTTGTAGTTAAGTTTTGTGGTTATGTAGGGGAAATAATATATATAAGTCTTCACTTACAAGAGTCCCTTATTATTAACGTATAAAAAAATAATATAGAATATATAAGATGAATGAACTATATACATCTCATTGAGAATTAGTTTTGAGATGGAACTTCATTCACCTTATCTTAGTACATCATAATACTATTTTTTTTTTTGTAAGAAATGCAAAATTCATTAAGAAAAATTTGTTGTTACAGAAGAATTCAAAAATAGAGGACAAGTATATGTCCAAACACACTCCTAAACTAGTAATAGAGATTGTCAATGTATGGGCAACACCATTCGCTGATCGTGGAATGGCACTACAAGAACCACCACCAACAACAACTAATAATAAAGAATAGATATCTAATAAAATAGACTGAAAACTAAAATTAACGTAAAGCTTATTAATCCAACCGATTGTCACAGTAGAATCACTATTAATAATGGAGATATTGAAACCAAACTGATGCGCAAAAACTAAGCCCAGACGAATGGCAAGTAGCTCCGCCGCATTAGCCGAGAAATCACCTAACACATCTAATGACCACGCCAACCAACAAACTACACCCTCTGCATCACGTATCACTCCCTCCAATCCAACAAAGTCCCTCCCCAGAATCACCGAAGCATCCGTCGCTAGAACAAAAGATTCAGGAGGAGGTGGCATCCATCGAGTAGTTCGGTTTACAGGTGGGTTCGCAAGGCCCGATCCCAAATGAAGGTCTCGTCGATCATACTCCTTAAACTCTTCCATATGGTTATTGGCTAATTAGAATAATATACAATCGTGACTACTTGTTGCCAAATAATACTGAGTTCCTATCATATAACAGCCACCAAAGGGTTGTCATCATCAATTCAAAAGTCTAACGGGATAGCTTGTCAAAGAGTAATAGGAGAATTTCTTGCATTGGCCCATATGTACATCGACGGAGCACCGACCACACCCCTAACCGATGTCACACTAGAATCAAGCCAGAACAGAAAAATAGAGCATGCTCAAGAGTTTCAGATTCTTCTCCACACTGAGAAGAGCAAAGAGGTACCAAAACTTTCAAAAAGATAAGTTGTGTCACTACTGGTAACACCAAATAAATATAATAAATATATATACTAAGTTAGGTTAGCGCGTACTATGCACGTGCCTAGCTTTCTATATTTTATTTTATTTATATTTTTATGTATTTTCATAAATAATTGTAACAAAAATTTATGTAATTTATTTTTACATCTTAATTATAGTGCAAATTATAAAATACATACGTTATTATTATATTAGAGATACAAAGTAAGGGATACAGACCGTATGAACATTGCCTTTTATATTATAAGTTATTGTAAATTTTAAAATTTTGTAAGATGTCTTAAATAACTATAATATACACGATTATAAAAAAAAATAAAAAAAGACTAAAAAATTCTCATAGATGCCAAAATAGTAGGGGTGCATCGGTACACTCTTTTTAGGGGTGCATTGTAAAAGCCTTCAACAATATATACTAATATTAAATTTTCAACTGGTAATCATTTCAAAAAGAATTAGAAAAAACTAAAACTTAGAAAAAAATCTGTCGTTCACCACTCTAAAAGGGAGTTCTAGTAGACCCTCTTGTTTGTTTTGGCATACAGGAGAATTTTTTATAGTCTATTTTTCTTTATGATTGTATATGTTATAGTTATTTAGAACTATACCTGTAATTTTTTTAGTAAATTCTAAATAGTTTATAAAGTCGAAAATAAGGTTTAAATATTTTGTATACATATTTATAATATTTT
This sequence comes from Cannabis sativa, assembly GCF_029168945.1. Taxonomy (NCBI): domain Eukaryota; kingdom Viridiplantae; phylum Streptophyta; class Magnoliopsida; order Rosales; family Cannabaceae; genus Cannabis; species Cannabis sativa. The sequence goes on from NC_083603.1 coordinate 46,550,815, forward strand.
GAGCATATTGATTTTGTATATATAACTATAATATAATGTTATTTATTATATAGGGTATGAGTTAAATAGAATTAAAATTAGTTTTAAAGACCAAATAGGAAAGAAAATTAACTTTAGAATATTTTCATTTCAATAAGATTTATTATTTCTAGTTATAGTATAAAATTAAATAAGAAATGTTCATACCAAAGATATCTAAAGTATTATGTTTGTAGTACTTAAGTACATACCAAATTATTCTTTTAGTAGCAAAAGCATTTAAATTACAATGCGTTTGTACTAAATTATTTGATTAGCAACAAAAATATTCAACTTCTTAAATTTACAACACTTAAGTAATAATTAATTTTTTTTTGAAATTATTTCATTAATAACTAAAAATACAAAAAATACAAAAAATTACAAAAATATATATATCTACAGTATTTTTAACATTTTAAGGACTAATTTTTTTTCTTTAATTTTTTTACAAAAATACGAACAATTATTTTTTGGTTGTTCTCAAAACAAAATTGTTTTCACATTGTTGTATGTTTGCAACTTGAAAATAATTATATTTTTCGAAAAAAAAAATGTAAGTGAAAAAATTAAAAAAAAAATTGTAAAAGAGAACAATAAAAAAAAGTAGAATTTTAAGTATTTCGTGTAAAAATTCCATTATTTTTTAGGTATTTTGCATACGTAATGTCAAATTTGTTAATAATTTGGGTACTATTAATGCAGATTTCTGTTAACCAATAAATGAACCTTAAAGTAATAAATAAAACTCTAGAATTAATTAATTAAATAAATAAATAAATAATAATAATAATAATAATAATAATAATAATAATAATAATAATTATAAATGGCAAGAGGATTTTTAGCGTGGTTTTGAAGTTAATTCTTCATAGTCTACAAGTCCATCTTATTTTGGAATTTAATAAATTGTATACAGAATATAAGAAAATATTGATATAATTCTCTCTTTTCTCAAATTGGTCGTCTCTTGTTCCCTAGGTTCTAACCCTATTTATAGAAGTTTTAGGGTGACAATTATTCCCTTGGGAGCTTATCCTTGTAACTGTTTGTGAAACATGGATATTCTCCATGTTTTATATTTACATCACATGGAATAATCCTAAATAAATGCTATAACTATTCTTTATATTTATCTGTAAGGAGTTATGCTAACAACACTTTATTAATCTTGTAATACAAGTAATTAAGAGGCTTTATTTTGATATCAGTGCCTAAGTATACTCTGGATAATACCTCTCGTGTCCTTCTGTAAATGTTGAGAGAAGCAAACACGAGATATTATCGTAGTGTTAATCATACTTTCTGTTGAGTATTCTGTGTATCCCGAGATAGACCTTCTTCGTTGGTTATTCATCTCGCTGGTCCCATAAACTAGTAGTTAGTATTAACGACTCATCCTTATCTTTAAAAGGGTGAGTTTGAATATTTCTACTAATTATACTTTTTAAGACGAGTTTATTGAATGGATTAGTTTCTTTATAACAAGAGGTGGTTTATATTCTAGGTTTTTAACACGTGTCATCACCATATTAATTGCTCAAAATATGGGCATAGAAATTTCCCCCTATAAAATTCTTTTTAGAATAAAAATGACTTTCTAATTACTAGAGGGTACGATCGTATTTTTCTCATTTTAAAGGAAAATGCATATTTTATTTTGGCGGTTCAATACTTCAAGGTAAACATCATTTTAGCATTTATTATTCTGACTCTTCCTTTCCCTTATTTTGCCATTACCGTTTACAGAGCCTCAATTTTAAATTTCAACCATTTTTTCTCTCTAAAATTGGATGCCCTCACTATCCCTCACATACTTCCTTTGAGTTTCTGTCGATCTTTTTCCTCAATCCCAAAATTGCCACGGTTCAAACCTTCATCTTCAGGAGTGTTCAACAAGGAATTCTTCAAAACCATATTTCTTTCAACGAACCAGTAAGTAAATTTTCACTATATCTCTTTTTATTGCTTTTCATATATTTTTTGGCATCATTTATCACTCTCATGTGGGATTTATATGATTTTTAGTAACTTAGGGCTAGAATTAAGGTTACACAATTCGCATGTCCTGAGTTTTCTTGCTCTGTATTTCAAAAAAAAAAAAATTGGGGAATTTTCTATTTTGTGACCAAGACAATGTCCCAATCTGATCAATAATATGCACACCGAGACCTGGTAGAATCTGATTATCCCCAATTTCAAGCCATAGTTTTTAAACCTCAATATCGTGAACCCCAATCCATACTTGAGATAAATGATGAAAAAATTAGCAAGCACACCATTATAGGATTAATCAAGAAGAGACATCCACTCGTTATAGGCGACTTTTAGATAAAGTTATTGAGGGTAAACGTTGTTATCTACGAGAAGAAACTTGGCCTAAGTTTTCCAATTTAGTAAAAATCTCCTTAGCAAGCTATGGCAAGGTATGTATGGGATATAGCTAACAAGAAAGACTGTCTGTTTGTCAAATGGGTTCATACTGTATACTTGAAAGATAGGTGCTGGTGGGATTATGAAGCTCCCACTGATTGCAGCTGGTTTTGGAAAAAATTGATTCGAGTTAGAGATCAAGTGAAGGTTAAGATGGATCGAGCAACTTTCCTTATGCAGAAATTTAGCATTTCAAGCATCTATCATGAGTTGTTTAATAGGCCCGAGAAGAAGGAGTGGAGTAAACATGTGTGGGATAGGCTTGTTATTCCCAAACACAAGTTTATCCTTTGGTTAATTTTGTGGGACAGATTGAAAACAAAAGATAGGATAAGCAAATATGACACACAGGTGGACTTAACTTGTTTATTATGTGGAAAGGAGAATGAATCAATCACCATCTTTTTTTCCAGTGTGAGTATAGTAAAAAATGTCTTACAGAATGGAAGACACGGCTGCAATGGGGCACCAAAGCCACTGATTTGCAGCAGCTGCTGCATCTCATCAACAAAAAGAAGGGCGTGTCAGCCACCAGGAAAAGTATGCTTTTAACTATGTTGGCTGCCTTGGTTTATCATATCTGGGGTGCACGCAATGATGTGCTATGGAACCAAAAACAGTGGCAAATCACAGTAATTGTAAATCGGGTACAGCAGGAAAGCAAGAGGAGGATTGTTGGGGTTTGGCCAAGCAAAACAAAGGATGAGGACAAGAATTGGGTGCTGAGTTTGTAACTTGAATTTGTAAATTGGTAGACAGTTTAGAGTTATAGCAGATGGTAGCAGTAACAGTTGTGTTTGTACAAAACATGTGATGTAAATTGATTGTTTGAGCAATACAAGTTTCCTTATTCATCAAAAAAAAAGATCATTATTTTCACCCAAAGTCATTGTTGCTTTTCCACCAAATGATCTTGAAAACGAGATTATGGCTTCTAAAGCTTGAAAGTATAAGATGCCTCAAAATCCAAGAGTTACCTTCGAGGCAGAGCTGATCAAGTCTAAGGTCAGATTGATTGCCCCTTCATAGGTTAACTTTTAAGGTTTTCCCCGTAACTCATCTTTTGAATGACGAAGGCTACAGTATCAGCGACTCTTCAAGGATAGGAGATTGGACTGTCGAGCATATTAGGCAGGAGCTATCCTTCCTCTATTAGGTATTACTTTAAGGATTTTTGTAGCTACCTCGAGATTGCGCCCTTTCAACTCATACCCAACTCTTACTTAATCCTTGCATGCCTAAAGTCACTCTACACAATGGCGGACCCAGAATTTAAAATGAGAGAGGCGTAATTTTTTTTTTTTTTTTTTTGTAAAGCAGGAGACAAAAATAAACAATAACGTGTTGTTAGTGGGTTTTGAACATTTGACCTCTAAAATATATGTAATCTACTGTAACTATTGCACCAAGCTTACTATTATCATCTACTTTAACCATTATACCAAGTTTATTCCTGATTTTTTTTGTTGTATGTGTGTTGCTTTGTAGATGTAGATACATATATTTAGTTTATTTTTTAAAATACAATGATAAATTTTTTTTTTGTTTTTTAATTGACACGATGTGCAATAATATATATTGACATATTAATTATATATTTCATTTTGAAATCAATAAGACTTCATTATTTTTATTATTTATTTAACTTTTAAAAAATAAATTATCATTTTAATTATTACTATCTCAAAGAGAAAAATAGAAATAAAAAATTGAAAGAATAAAGTTGTAATAACAAATGTCAAATTCTATGAGAAAAAAATGTAATAGAACAAAAAGATAAATCAAACTGTCAAAACTAAATAAAAAAAATCGTATAAAAATATATTGAAGAGTTGATATTGTTTTGCTTATTACAATTAGGTTAATATTTTATTATTTTTTATGTTAATTTATAGTTGTCTTTTTGTTATTTTTTTATAGTTATTTTCATATTTTTATTAATTTGTTCTAAGATAATTTTTAGGGTAAATACTATTTTGGACCCTCTGTTTTACAAAAGTTACCAATTGGACCCTGTGTTTTGTTAAATGACAAAATGAACCCTGTATTTTTTAAAATAGTACAAATAGGACCCTGAATTGATTTTTTTGTCAAAATAAAGTTTAATTACAATCCGATCTAAAAGTGCTATGACAAAATTGTTTACATTTTTTGTATCTTTTTGTATTAAACATTGTCTTCAAGTCGGTTGTATTAAAAAAAAAAAGTTGCCAAAAATTAAGCTCAGGGTCTTATTTTTACTATTTTAGAAAATACAGGGTCCATTTTGTCATTTAACAAAACACATGGTCCAATCTGTAACTTTTGCAAAACACAAGGTCCAAAATGGTATTTACCCTAATTTTTAAATTGTTTTTTTTTATTTTACTGAAATATAATATTTTAATAATTTTGAAATATTAATATAATATTTTTATAAACTTAATACAGTACAAATATAAAAAAATTTATGATCGAATATTTTTATAAATTTCTAATTTTTTAATATTTTGTAAGTTCTTCAAATAAATATTATATTTAATAAATTTAAATTTTCATCTCATATATATTAAAACAAGTATATGGTTTTCTTTCAAAATTAAAAAAATAAATAAATAAATAAATAATTATCACCGACCAATACGGACATGATAAGATTCAAATTGGCAATCCATCGAAAAGAAAAATAAAAATCATCAAATAAAAATATGCAAATTCTAGAAAAGACTATAAAATAATAAAAAAAAATAATGAGAAAAATACAGTACTTACATTTATTTTTTCGAAAATACTACAGTACTTACATAATATATTGTTTCTGAAATAAAATGTGTTTCTGAAAAATAAATATATAAAATATGAAAATATAGAAACAATAAATCTTCGCATGCAGTCCACGTCGACGTAAAAAGTTACAGGTGTCACGACCACCTTCCACCTGTCCAAACCATCCTCTACTTTAATATCTTCGCATTCCTTCATCTCCACCGCCACAACAAACAACCCCTCATCCCATTTCATCTCTCTCTCTCTCTCTTCTTTTTCTCTCACTACCTTCATCAATGGCGGACTACCAGAGAACCCAATACGGCCAACAGCAGCAACAACAACACCAAACCCCAAGCGATGCCATGAAAAGCTTCCTCCCCGAAAGTGGTCCCTCAGCTCAGCAAATTCTCACCGTCGTCACCCTCGTCCCTCTCGGCGGAATCCTCCTCCTCCTAGCCGGACTCACATTAGCCGGAACTCTCCTCGGCCTCGCCCTCTCCACGCCGGTCTTCGTCATCTTCAGCCCTGTTTTAGTCCCCGCCGCCTTCGTCATTGCCGCCGCTGTAACTGGATTCTTGACTTCCGGCGCTTTCGGTATCACGGGCCTCTCGTCACTGTCTTGGCTGGCCAATTATCTTCGCCGGATCAGGATGACGCCTTCTACGGCGCTTCCGGAGGCGGCGGACTATGCTAGGCGGCGCGTGCAGGACTCGGCGGCGTATGTGGGCCAGAAAACTAAGGAGACTGGGCAAGCGATACAAAGCAAGGCCGAGGGAACGAAAACATAAACGAGCCCATTAGATACTTGGATTTGATTCTCTCAACCTCGTCACCTTATTTCTCTCTTGTTTTTCTTTCTTTTTTTTTTATTTATTTTGTAATGTTTTTTTTTTTGGGTTTAGTTTAAATTATGTAATGGTTGAGTTGTAAGTTGTAAACTTTTTATGTATGTAATAAAAGCATGTTTAAAAAATAAATGTGAGGGAATGTGGAAGTTGTTTATTATCTTCTAAAAGAGCTAGCCTAGTCCGGCCGATAGCAATGCATTTTTATTTATATAAAATAATAATATGCACAAAATGGTTGTGCATAATTAAATGTGTGCGTCAAGATTAGAGATGTGTCTACATTAGTTTGTATATTTAAGTAGTACTTAATCACAACAAAGTATACCCAAGAAGCCTCAAGTAACTATGTTCACGCGAAACTATAGAAACATATATTAAATTCAAGATTAGTTAGTGAGTTAGGACTGTTAAGGATGTTAGTTACTCTTTGTTATTTATTTTACTGCTATATATAGACTCATTTCAGAATCAAGATTCTGTCCAAATATTGTATCCCATATTATGTCTAACCAATATAATGATAACACATCATTTAATTTATTTTTGTAAAGTTAACTCACTAAAACTAACGGAGCAATTCTATTAACTACAAGTTTTCATTTTTAATAGTTTTTTTTTTTTTTTGCTGTTTTCATAATTTCTTTTTTTATTATTGTTTTCTTTTAAAATTAAATATTAACAATATAATTGCTACATATTTTTTTTAATTTTTTATATTAACATCTAATTGTATAGATTCAAAATATACATGGAGATCAAAATAGTCAAAGAAGCATGGTTGAACTTTGCAGCGGGTATCTATTTATAATAGTGAAATTTGTAAATATAATAATGTGAATATTAAAATTTACAAAATAACCTTATTTCATTTACTCTATCCGACTATAATAGTCGCCCAGTGTAAATTTATAGCCGTTTCGTGACTATAGTAATCATATATGGTTGCACAATATAATTTATGGTCGTTTCCGCTACCTTACAAGATTATTTTACTAATAATTTTTTTTGTAAATTTATTTTACTAATAAAAAATTTCATAAAAATTATTTTTACAAAACACTTCTACATATTACATTACTTATTTTATATAATTGATTATATCCTTATTTTATAACAAGAATATATGATTTTTTTTTAAGTACATTCATGGCCACTAAATTATCGTTGAAGATTATTCTAAACAATAATGAAAATTAAAAAGTACTATATCAAATATTTACAAATGATTATTTTTATTTTATGTAATAGATTCATAATAATAATAATATGGCAAAATATTTAAGTATTTATTATTTTTATTATTTTGATATTTGTGCACAACTGATCATTTGTATTTTTTTTCTTCACACCAATTATAATAATTTTGATTTATCTTTAATAATACAATCATTTTTTTCTTTTTACAAGAAAAATTAAAGGGTTGTTCTTTTTTTTTTTCAATGATTCCTATTAATATTATGTCCTTATCATTTAGATAAAAAAAATACAAATCATTATTATTTTTTTAGTTATTTTAATTATATTATGATTATAATTTCCTTAATTAAAAAGATTAGTTCTACCATTTTTTGTAGCTAACAGACTTGCTCTGTTAGTTTTAGAGTATAAACTTTACAAAAATAAATTAAATAATGTGTCATTATTATATTGGTTAGACATAATATGGGATATAATATTTGGACAGGTGATCTTGATTCCCCATTTCATTAATTCTCAAATTGAATAAAATCAAATCAATTTTCCTCTGTCTAAATCCTAATATGGTATCAGACGTTCACACTAGCATTAAAGCTTCAAGAACTCAAAGAACTCAAATTGCAGCTTCTATCATGGCAAGAACTCGGGCCACCTTCTCTGCTACCACTACTGACAACGAAACTCCAGTGGTCGATGCACCTTCCGCTCCGCAACACACTGAA